>NC_041397.2:227998484-228258484 GCF_900747795.2 Erpetoichthys calabaricus | reverse complement strand
CAAATAATGGAAAAGTGCCTGTACTCTCTGTACCAGTTCATACTGGCCCACTTCAAGTCCTACTTGGATTAATAATCCATTGTGTCTTATCAGACTTTAACATTTGCCTGTCTAGAGGTCACTCAACTTAATAGGACATGTGTCTAATCAAGGTGAACTGTCAGCTCATCGTTTCACATGTATATTATACTAACTGAAAATGAGCAATGTGTACTGTTATGTTGCCTTGACAATAATTTATGTTTATTGACATAGCTTAATGTTTAAGTCCGCTAAGTCAGGCATGTCAAACTGAGGGTCGCCCGAGGGCCATATGGGTCACATTTGTGTTATCATGAGGGCCACACACAGCAACTAATTGAAGTCATTTAATACAAATTATTGCAGAATATTTTTATTACTTAAACTTAGAAACGTACGATGCGCATACAAATGATTTAGCGGCTAGCCACATTCATGAATGCAAGTTAATGAAGTAGTTTAATAAAAGAAAAAAAACTACGTTTTAAACGGCAACATAGACATTGTACAAAAATTACAACAGTTTAAAATGAACACATTTATTTACAACTGTTCAATCATTTTTAGTGTTTGGTCCTGAGGCTTGACACCTCTTTTTAATGACAATTTTTGGTATATCTGGCTGAAATGTCTGTGCAGTTCCGACTTTGATCAGAGATGACAAGTGTTGATCAGTCAGCCTTGTTCTCTGAGACGTTTTTGTTAATTTCATGATGGAAAATAACTGTTCACACACATAGGTATAACCGAATATTGCCATAATCTTTGTGGCAGACTTTTTGAAGTTTTTAAACTTTTCAGGAAGGTATGAAAAGAAACCAGGTATCCCCACTTCGATATACTTTGCTCTGAGTGTAGAATCCGACTGCATTTCTAATAGTTCCATCTGCAGGCTTTCTTCTGCCTTGACAATATCAAAGGTGAATGGTGCTGAGAATAACGCAAAGTGGTGTTCAAAAGATGAGAAATCATGAAATCTTTCCTGAAATTCCTTTGATAACAATTCCAGGTGACTGTCATACTTAGCAAAGGTAAGTACAGACTCAGTATTGGCAGTGTTTTTCATCTCTTTGCACTTAGGAAAATGAACTAAATTTTCATTTGACAACTGTGACTTCCATAAGCTTAGTTTTGCAATGAAGCACTTGATGTCATCATACAACTGAGTGATGAGTTTGTTTTTACCTTGTAATTTCAAATTAAGATCAGTTAGTTGTGCAGTAATGTCCACAGTAAAAGCCAGATCCTGGTGCCAACTTTCATCTTTTATTTCATCTGTGTTTTGACCTTTCATCTCCAAAAACATAATTATTTCTTGTCTCAACAAATAAAATCTTTTCAGCACTTTGTGACTTGACAACCAGCGGACTTCTGTGTAGAATGGAACATCGGTGAACTGATTATCCATATCTTCCAATAACTGGCTGAATTGACGGTGGTTGAGAGTACTGCCTCTGATATAGTTCACTGTCTTTGTGACTAAACTAAGCACATGATCCAATTTTAAAATCTTTGAACACAAATTTTACTGATGAATAATGCAGTGAAAATGTGCAAATGATGAATCTAGATGTGAGTTTTCTATTTTTGTTCATAACTTGGCAGCAACACCATTATGTCTGCCAACCATATTCATAGCACCGTCGGTAGATAAACATGCAAGTTTACTCAAATCCAAACCATAGTCATGCAGAATCTGCTCGACTTTCTCAAAGATGTCCTGGCTTGTTGTAGTGTCATGCTTGGGGATCAGTTCAATCAGTTCTTCATAAATATTAAATTCACTGTCACAGGCCCTGATGAAAACCGCAAGCTGTGTTATTCCAGTGATGTCAACGGTCTCATCAATAGCAATAGAAAAATGTTCAAATCTTGATGATGCGGCCTTCAACTGTTGTTTCAAATCACCTGACATTTCATCAACCCGTTCAGCAACCGTGTTCCTGGTTAATGAAATATCTTTGAATAAGTGTGCTTTCTCTGGACACACAATTTGAGCCGTTTTTACAAGGCATTGCTGTACGAAATCTCCTTCACCGTAAGATTTCCCATTCATGGCTATCGTTTGGCTGAGTTCATAGCTTGCAGTAACGGAAGCAACATTCCCTTTCTCAATTTTCACAAAAAAGGTCTGTTGCTTTCTAAAGTTATGTCTCAAGTTAACCTTCAATTCCTTGAGTCTTGAAACACGCATTGGGCCTTCATATTTATCGTAAGATCGATGGTTCATTTCATATTGTCTTTTCAAGTTGTACTATTTGGGAGTGGCAATGCTGTTGCTGCAAATTAAACAATGTATATTTCCATTTACCGTTGTGCAAAAATACTGTAATTCCCATTTTTCTTGAAACACTCACCTTTCTTCGTTCAGTTTCCTTTTTCCCTTAGCTGGAGGAGCACTAGCCATTTTAAAGGGGATATGGAGCCCTAGCTCCTGTTAGGTTTTTTAACCTTAAACTAATCGATATTTTTTGCAGAGAAGTGGTAGGATTAGTCACTGCTCAATATGGCTATAAATATCCCTCGAACCATTCCAATTTTATTACATAAATAAATTCTCGCTACCGCAGAATCTACGGCAACTCGAGTGAACCAACCGTCACTCTACAATCAAAACAAATGCGTCCAAACAATGCGTTTACCGAGGCAGGTTGTTGACGTGGGTATGACTATTAACACCGCCTTTTAGCTAGGTCCTTATATAGAAGTCTTACAATCCGAGATCTATTTCTTTTGTACCGACACTTGGCATCTCTTGTTAGTAACCAGTTCGTCAATATCAGGCTTGAAATCTTGTGCTGCTGCAACTTTTATGAGGGATGAAAGGTGCTCGACAGTAAGTCTTGAGCAATGTGGGGTTTTTGTAGCTTTCATTAACGAAAACAATTGCTCACAAAGATAAGTGCTTCCAAACATAGACAGTACTCTTGATGCCAACTTACAGAACTGCACATACGAGGGTGGCAGGTAAGCATACAAGCCTGGCACACCAATTTCGTTGTATTTTGCCTTCAGAATAGAATCTGACTGCAGTTCAATCAATTCCATTTGGATATTCTCAGGCGCATTCTCAACGTTGTAAGAGTATGGGGACGTAAACAGCGCAAAGTCCTGTTCGTGTGAACTGAAATCACGAAAACACTCAGTGAATTCATTGCTCAGTAATTCAAGTTGGAAAACAAATCCTCCAAAAGTCAAATTTCACTTTACTAAGTTTACTTCAAAGTTTATATTGTAAAATAAGCCGATATGCAAAAACTCCTCTGACATACACTAATTTTACAAACTCAAAATCACAAAAATTTGTTAATAAACAACTCACCAAGTTCTCGTGTCTACTTCAGATCTTCTGCTGTAGTCTGCACTAACTGTTCGTTACAATACTAGCACAAAATTACATAAAACTAGAGCAAAAAAACGTGAAAATATGCAAGCTATTACTACTCGTGATGGTTAGTTCTGCCCAATGGCCAATCTCAGCAGCCCAGCCAGCAGTGTAGCCTGCAAGGCTGCTGCAACAAAGCACTTGAGTTGTGACATCGTGGCTCATTAACTTTGGTTAAGGCTCGTGGGGGGGTTGGGGGGCAGTGTCATGCCTAGGGTATCAAGAAACTGATGCTGCAGCTGCAACTAAACTAGCAGATGACGTTTCCGGTACCGTAATGCCATGGGAAAACGTGCTTTTGTCAGAAGGCTTGAGTAAGAAAAGTCAATAAGTAACGCCGAAGATGCAGAATGATTCAATCACAAACGATAGTAATCATTTTGTACAAGTTTAGTGCTAACTAGGATCTGTCATGCGGGCCGCACAGATTTCGACTTGGAATTGCTTGCCATTGTTTCTCCCATTAAGGGTTTCCTGCTATTTTCTGTACTATAAATGATAATATTGGATTTTGATCAGTTTATTCAAATATTCTGTATGTAGAATTCGAATTTCCAATTCTTGCATGGCTAACAGAAATATAATCCTCCACTGTGTCCTGTGTTCCAAATGTATGTGCCCAGAGAATATCCACACTAAATTCCCAAACCACCTTAACTATTTCCTCTCAATTCAGATACTTAGCAGTCTGATTCTGAAGTTACTCTGAATTGTTAAGCTTCAAAACCAATCATAGAGGCTGAATCCAGCAGCTCTGCACAAGAACCCTATTTTGCGTAGTTGTAATAACCTTCTCATTCCTTTGATCACCATTTAGAACACATGAACCATAGATGAAGGTGGAGATGTAGATTGGTAAATTAGAAGCTATGACTAAAGGTACAGCATTCACTTTATTACAACAATCTGGAAAATAAATTAGAAGCTATGTCTAAAGTTACAGCACTAACTTTATTACAACAATCTGGAAAAACATTTTGCAAAACTTCTTTCACTGATTTAGTTCTTTGAGTAAGCTTACCTTCATGCCCTCTCATTAACAAGACATAGACAAATGACATTAAGGTACACAGACCTCTGCTGCGCCAAAATCACAACTCTAGGCTATAAACTTAAGAAAAAAAATCCTTTCTTTTACAGTAGATCTCAATTTAATTTTTTTTTTGTTATTATGTTTTTATTAGATGAATTCCTCACTTATTCACCTCCCAATATAACACTAAATCTCTGTTTTTCTCACTTTCCTTTTAACAACCCGCCATGCCTCTCTTGAACTTTGCAGGTCAGTCCAGTATTGTTGAATAGTTGGCCTGTCATTGAATGCATGTCCTAAGATTCACACTTTTGTAGTAATGGTACGTTGACTGATGCAGCAGGTGGTGCATTCTTGAATATCACAAATAATATGACCTCTACTTGCATTTCCAGTTTGAACCTGGTTTAATAAAAGACTTTAAAACTCAAAGTACTGATATGCATCAAATCATGTGAATCAAATTGTGGGACACAAATTATTTAGTTCCCACTTCTGAGTTATAAATATTTGGCACAATCTCATTCTCATTTTCAAATCAACACAGAGAATTATTTTTTCAACATTATTAAAAATGATTGTAACATTACAAATAAAGTTATAAGAGCTAAAAAGCCATGCTCACGCTGTAGCTGTGAAGTAGTCATATGCCGTTGAGGTTTTAAATGATAAATTGACTATTATGTTGTTGAATTTTACAAATAATCCCAAGAATATTTTTTCCTTTTGGGCAGCATATGGAGTCAGTGGTTAGTGCTGCTGCCACATGTGCCTGGTTAATGTCTGCATGGGTTTTCCTCATAGTAGTAGAGTTTTCCTCTCATATCCTGAAAAAATGTGGTGGATTGGCAATTCCGTCGTGACACCAATTTCAATGAGTGTGTGTTTCCTGCTTTGTGCCCTGTGCAGCAGGAATAGACTTTTAACACCATCCCCAAAACTGTAAAATGAATTAAGTAGGACTAAGAAGTATATATTGTACAATATTTCCATCTTAAAGACCATGCTGTTTCTACACCATAACTCTGTCTAAACTGAAGAACATTTAAGTGTGAAATATGGCAGAGAATTAAACATTCTGCTTATTTTATGTTTTTATATAGATTAGGCTTCCACAATATACTGTGCAAGTGTGAATGTTTATATATATATATATTATATATACAGTGGTGTGAAAAACTATTTGCCCCCTTCCTGATTTCTTATTCTTTTGCATGTTTGTCACACAAAATGTTTCTGATCATCAAACACATTTAACCATTAGTCAAATATAACACAAGTAAACACCAAATGCAGTTTGTAAATGGTGGTTTTTATTATTTAGGGAGAAAAAAAAATCCAAACCTACATGGCCCTGTGTGAAAAAATAATTGCCCCCTGAACTAATAACTGGTTGGGCCACCCTTAGCAGCAATAACTGCAATCAAGCGTTTGCGATAACTTGCAATGAGTCTTTTACAGCGCTCTGGAGGAATTTTGGCCCACTCATCTTTAGCTTTATTTGAGGGTTTTCTAGCATGAACCGCCTTTTTAAGGTCATGCCATAGCATCTCAATTGGATTCAGGTCAGGACTTTGACTAGGCCACTCCAAAGTCTTCATTTTGTTTTTCTTCAGCCATTCAGAGGTGGATTTGCTGGTGTGTTTTGGGTCATTGTCCTGTTGCAGCACCCAAGATCGCTTCAGCTTGAGTTGACGAACAGATGGCCGGACATTCTCCTTCAGGATTTTTTGGTAGACAGTAGAATTCATGGTTCCATCTATCACAGCAAGCCTTCCAGGTCCTGAAGCAGCAAAACAACCCCAGACCATCACACTACCACCACCATATTTTACTGTTGGTATGATGTTCTTTTTCTGAAATGCTGTGTTCCTTTTACGCCAGATGTAACGGGACATTTGCCTTCCAAAAAGTTCAACTTTTGACTCATCAGTCCACAAGGTATTTTCCCAAAAGTCTTGGCAATCATTGAGATGTTTCTTAGCAAAATTGAGACGAGCCCTAATGTTCTTTTTGCTTAACAGTGGTTTGCGTCTTGGAAATCTGCCATGCAGGCCGTTTTTGCCCAGTCTCTTTCTTATGGTGGAGTCGTGAACCCTGACCTTAATTGAGGCAAGTGAGGCCTGCAGTTCTTTAGACGTTGTCCTGGGGTCTTTTGTGACCTCTCGGATGAGTCGTCTCTGCGCTCTTGGGGTAATTTTGGTCGGCCGGCCACTCCTGGGAAGGTTCACCACTGTTCCATGTTTTTGCCATTTGTGGATAATGGCTCTCACTGTGGTTCGCTGGAGTCCCAAAGCTTTAGAAATGGCTTTATAACCTTTACCAGACTGATAGATCTCAATTACTTCTGTTCTCATTTGTTCCTGAATTTCTTTGGATCTTGGCCTGATGTCTAGCTTTTGAGGTGCTTTTGGTCTACTTCTCTGTGTCAGGCAGCTCCTATTTAAGTGATTTCTTGATTGAAACAGGTGTGGCAGTAATCAGGCCTGGGGGTGGCTACGGAAATTGAACTCAGGTGTGATACACCACAGTTAGGTTATTTTTTAACAAGGGGGCAATTACTTTTTCACACAGGGCCATGTAGGTTTGGATTTTTTTTCTCCCTAAATAATAAACACCATCATTTAAAAACTGCATTTTGTGTTTACTTGTGTTATATTTGACTAATGGTTAAATGTGTTTGATGATCAGAAACATTTTGTGTGACAAACATACAAAAGAATAAGAAATCAGGAAGGGGGCAAATAGTTTTTCACACCACTGTATATATATATATATATATATATATATATATATATATAATATAATATAATGCCACTGTCACTCAGTATCTTTCTGGAGGTGTAGTCATGAGCATTTACATTAACCATGAAGAGAACATAGTCCAATATATGATGTTGGGTTCTTTGTGAAAATCTTTACTTCTTGAAAACATCTTGACATATCTCCCACTCCTAAAGGGATCAGGACTATCCTTATTTGACAAAATAGTAGTTTTTCCATGATAGAACAGAAGATTCTGTCTTTTTTCTTGGTGTACTACCTCCAGAAATCAAAATGTTCCCAAGTACAACCATTTTTTCAGTCTTAGATTGTTTTCTGTGGGTGTGTCTTTAAAATATTTACACCATTTTTTTATTTTTTAATGTAAGAACAGTAGTGTTGTTTGATATTGTATAAAAATTAGAAAGTTTAAGATTTCCATACTTGTTTCTTGGTACTTGCAGATTTTGATGGCATCTTCCTCACAGGTTAACTCTGTGTGTGTGTGTGTGTGTGCGTGTGTGTGTGTGTGTGTGTGTGTGTGTGTGTGCGCGTGCGTGCGTGTGTGTGTGTGTGTGACTGTGTGTGTGTGTGTGTGTGAGTTTGTGTAAAACAGCCACCGACTTGGAAATTCAGTGAAAGGTGCTTATGAGTTTAGCTTTTGTGTTAAATATGTATTAAATATAAAAGGAAAACCTTAATAAAGCTAACAATTTGCCTGCAGCACAGGTTTTTACTTGGGGTCGAAAATACAAAGAGTAAAGATGAACTTTGTCTAGTTTCTGTCATTTCAAGGGATGGAGGTGATGCTATGGTCTTCAGTGCCCATAGAAGATTTCACTGGAACAAATGTACTAGTTTCAGAACAAAAAGTATAAAGCAGTAATGAAGTGTACATATTCTTCAGTAATGTATAGTGATCAGTTAACACTTTCTTCAGTGAGACATTTTGCTTTTACATACTGTTTCTCATCTCTGTATCTGGATATACTAGCAAGTCTGTCATTCGTCTATGAGTTGGAGCTTTGCTGTCAAGTTTCAGTAAAAGGTTGTAGCTCAGGTCTGTGTCTAAGGCTGAAGCTGAAGTCTTGTGTGCATGAAAAGAAAAGAGGTCAATGCTACTTTGTTTTTCAGAGATAATGCTGAAAATTTGATGGATTAGGCTAAATCGGGAATACTTTATCAAAGTATTCAAATATTTGACATTAATTGTCCCATACATTGAGTTATAGTCTCTTGGCAGCAGTATAATGTTCACACTTTTTAGAAGTGCAGTTCTCATTGTCTCTTAAAAGTACATTTTGACCGCCCTGAAATGTAGACTTTTACTTCTTAATACATGACACTACCATACTTACTCTTACTTAAATTGCCATCATTTTAAAAATTGGATGGCACTCAACATATTCAAAATGTGTCCTCTCAGCATGCAATATAAAAATAAACCTGTGCCTTTTATTGATAACCATTGCAAATGCTCTGGCTATATTGGTGTGCATTACTTTCCATAGTTTTGTATACCATGCCCCAAAGCCTCGATGATTCCTTAAGCACCAAAGCTTGACCTGTCTGGAACAAATGCAAGCCAAAACACCTCCGAATGGGACTAGGAACCCCAACACACACATCAACTCACTAAGGCAGTTTAATTACCCACCATGTACAGTTAAGTCCATAAGGACAGTCACATAGTTTTCAGAATTTTGGCTCTATACGCCACCACAGTGGATTTGGAGTGAAGAAATAATTACATGATTGAAGTGTAGGCTTTCAACATTAATTCAAAGAGTTTAACAGAAATATGTGCCATTTAGGAATGTCAGCCATTTTTATACATGGTCCTCCCATTTTCCGGGGCTGAAATGTATTCATACAATTGACTGACAAGCTGTTCCATAGCCAGGTGTGAGCAGGTCCCTTATTATTTCATTAAATATTAATCAGATAGAATTTGCATTTGGAAGTTGTCACTGTGAACTGTCAATATGAAGTGGGAAGAGCTGTCCATGCCATAAACAGGCCATCATTAGGCAGAGAAAATAAGACGAGCCCATCCAAGAGGTAGCAGAAGTGGTCAAATTAACCATCTGGTACATTCTTAAAGAGAAGAAACACCCTGGTGAGCTCAGCAACACAAGAAGGCCTGAACAACCATGGAAGACATCTGTGCTGAATGATTGCAGAATTCTTTCCTTGCTGAACAAAAACCAATTAACGACATTTAGCCAAACCAAAAACTCTCTCTGGGAGGTATGCCTATCATTGCCAAAGTCTTCTATTAAGAGAAGACTTCACGAAAGTAAATACAGAGGGTTTACCACAAGATGCAAACCACTGGTAATCCTCAAGCTTAGGAAGGACTTATTAGACTCTGCCCGAAAATATATATATATAAAAAAAAAAACACATTTCAGTTTCGGAATGATTTTCTTTGGAAAAGTTCAGTATTTATGAGAATGATGGATAGAGAAGAATGAATATAGAGAAAAGAAGGAACGGCACATGCACTGTCGCATACAACATCATCTGCAGAACATGGTGAAGGCAGTGTTATGGCATGAGCATGCATGACTGCCAATGGAAGTGGATAACTACTGACAAAAGCTACAGGATGATTTCTGAAGTATACAGGGTTATACTCTCTGCTCAGATTCAGGCAGATGCTATAAAACTGATAGGATCTAGCTTCACAGTATTGGTGGATAATGAGCCAGAACATACTGTGACAGCAAACCAAATGCTTTCCAGTGCAAAGAAGTGTAAATTCTTTAATGACCAAGTCAATCAACTGACCTCAATTCAATTGGACATGCAAAAAAATCAAACCAGAAGACAGCTGCAGGAAAGGCCTGGCAAAGCATCAGTAGGTTGGAAACCCAGTACTTGGAGAAAGCCATGGGTTCCAGACTACAGGCAGTCATTGACTGCAAAGGATTTGCAACCAAGTATTGAAAATGATTGTTATATTCATGATTATGTTACTTTGTCCAAATACTTTGAAGCCCCTGAAAATGAGGATCCATGTATAAAAATGGCTGTCTTTTCTAAATGGCTCATACAATGTCCTTGTTAAATACCTTAAATTAAAACTACAAGTCTACATTTCAGTCACATTTTGATTGCTTCATTTGAAATCCATTGTGGTTGCACACAGAGACAAAATTAAGAAAATTGTATCACTGTCCAAATACTTGTGGATTTGACTGTAGATAATTTAAAAATTACAAAATGCCTGAGTCTGTGTAGTGTGTTATTGAATCTCTTTATTTGCTACTATTATGTTGCTTTAAGTTTTTCCACATTGTATATTCATTTCCTTTATATTTACTGTTTTTTTTTCTTTGGTTGGACTTTTGGGTTTTAGTGACTACCATGGTGGACTTATATCACGAGATGGACATTGGCAGCTATATGGTTTAGGGAATGCAGACAGAAACTAATTTAGGAAACTACACCAACAAGTGATGATACTAAATAAAATACTCTGTAAAATCACATTATAGTAATTGACAGCATATAGAAAAAAAAAATATTTTTTCCACCATCACTGAAGAAGAAGAAGAAGAAGCAGATGATGACAATAATCCTGTACTTAACAAAATAAATGATTATCGACAATATAGAACCTTAAAAAGTCATAATTTAAATCACTTTTATTGTGATATGATCTTACTATCTAGTCACTACTATAAGCTCAAGTCTTTGATTCTTGTTCATTCAGGTAATCTAAAACTGTCATTATATGACCTTTTATATAAGATTGGTGAATCTGAAATAAATATAAAAATCTTTTTTGCTACAGGCTGATCAACTTATGTTTGCTCTTCATTTTGTGCGGGGGATGCATCCAGAGCTCTTCCAAGAAAATGTAAGTTTCATATTTATTGAAAGTCAAGTTATTCCTCACGTTTGTCTTAATTTGTTTTTTGTTTTTAAATTATTTTACCTGTGCTGTTTAGAATTATGTCCTTTCTATACCTTATGTTAAGTCACAGAGTAGGCCATCGTGCTTAAAGGAAGTGGTACAGTTGCTTGTTTCATGTTTTAATATACTGATTAAAAGGAGGAGGAGGTTGAGAGAATGCTCTGATTACACCATGTTGCCGCACCCACCACACGACAAACCATCTGGATTGGGACCTAAGTGTAGCTGTGCAACAACCTCAGCACCACACTGGAACAGTCTGAGGTTTTTTACAGTGGCTGTAGAGTGAGTAAAAGAGAGATGGCAAAATGCATTTACCGTAATCCCTCCTCCATCGCGGGGGTTGCGTTCCAGACTCCCCCGCGAAAGGTGAAAATCCGCGAAGTAGAAACTTTATGTTTATATGGTTATTTTTATATTGTCATGCTTGGGTCACAGATTTGCACAGAAACACAGGAGGTTGTAGAGAGACAGGAAAGTTATTCAAACACTGCAAACAAACATTTGTCTCTTTTTCAAAAGTTTAAACTGTGCTCCATGACAAGACAGAGATGACAGTTCCGTCTCACAATTAAAAGAATGCAAACATATCTTCCTCTTCAAAGGAGTGCGCGTCAGAGAGAGAGAGAGAGAAAAAAGCAAACAGTCAAAAATCAATAGGGCTGTTTGGCTTTTAAGTATGCGAAGCACCGTCGACCAAAGTAGCTGCGAAGAAGGGAGCAAGCATTTTTCAGCATTTTTTAGAGGAGCGTCCGTATCCTCTAGGCCAGTATGCGAACAGCCCCTCTGCTCACACCCCCTCCGTCAGAGCGAGAGCAAACAATCAAAAATCAATACGTGCTTATTGATCTTTTAAGTATGCGTAGCACCATGCGGGAAGCATATCGCTTGCAAAGCAGCCACATGTAAGCCCAGCAAAGAAGGGAGCATCTAGGGGTGCGAACAGCCCCCCGTGCTCACAATATATTTGAGGAGTTTTATTTAATACATAATACGCGCTGTGGTTGGGTAGCTTCTCAGCCATCTGCCAATAGCGTCCCTTGTATGAAATCAACTGGACACACCAACTGAGGAAGCATGTACCAGAAATTAAAAGACCCATTGTCCGCAGAAATCCACAAACCAGCAAAAAATGCGCGATATATATTTAAATATGCTTACCTATAAAATCTGCGATAGAGTGAAGCCGCGAAAGTCGAAGCGCGATATAGCGAGGGATTACTGTATTACAATAAATTGTTGATCATGACTCTTTCAGAAAACATTGAGTTAACAATTCTGTGGTAACATAAATCCAGTATTAACTTCAATTCAGTGTGCAAATAAGGCATGTACTGTATATGTATATATTGTTATCCTGTTATAAATGTGTATTCTCATCTTTTGTGTTCATTTTTACAAACAGTCCTTTTCAGCTAAACCTTTCAACATTGTCAGTTAATTCTTTTTCCATATTAGTCTATTCAATTTGTAAAAAGAAAGCTGCTTAGTGAAATGGTATAATTACTATGAACACTGAATTTTAGCCTTTTGTAGACTGGTTTATCTTGCATACTGTATGCTTGAAGGACAAGGTTAACACTAGAATTCCTGAAGCCTACAAAAAAAATCCCGGCCCACCTTAAATCCCTTCACACCTCTACCATCAGCATCTTTTGTTTGTAAATGCACCGATCAGCACAAGCAGAAAGCAGCCTGCTGTCCCATCCCCGCCTTGACGGAGCTCAGTTCACGAGCAAAAGGTCTCCCAGCTCAAGCCAAGGCTCCTTATCTGCGTGTGGGATGCCTGGAGTTGTATATGGTAAATAATACAGTATATCATTACTTGGAATACATGCATTTCTGTGTGTTCCGTGCCTACAAAGATCTGGGTAACTGTAGGATGAAAGGAAATGCAAGAAATGCTGAACACATACCTAAAGCAGAAACTTTTTCCATGTTATACTAATAATGAGAAGAAGTTTATAATGTGTGAAGACTTATTCCAAATACCAAATAAACACATGTGTTTTTATTCAAGAATATAACCAAAGGAAAAAAAAAAAGCATTCAATTTACATGTGGCTGTCAATGAGATAAAAACTCAAGCTCAAATGTCAATCAACAGGGAGTTTACATGTATTCTCGAATGGTGTACAGGCAACAACTCAACAACTATTGCTTTTTAACCCAAAGGTCCTGGGTTCGAGATTGGGTACTGCGTGTTTGAGTAGTGAGCTGCTATTATTATTATTATTTCTACAATATAATAAAAACATACATTTGATTTGAATCAGCAACACCTGGTGTAAATTTTGGCTATTTGTAAAAGTTAGCGCTTGTTTTTTTTATTATTTAGTTTTATTCTCTCAGTGACATTCATGTGGTACAACAAACTTGCCTCTCCCTCTTTGAGTTCATGACATTTATCTGCATTCTTTTCGCAAGAGCAATGCTGTAGCTGATGCCTGCTCAGAACTGTTTGTTGTAGCAGCAATTAAAGATACAATGTCCTGTGACCACTATCAGACTGGACAAAGTCAGAACCGTAGCAACAGACATCTTCTTCACAGCGCTTTCACCAGCTAATAGGCTGCTGCACTCTGCTTGGCACCATAAAGTAAAATGTGACTTCCACCTGCAGCTAAAGTCACTTCAGTACGCAAGCAATTTGCCACGTTAGTGTTTAGATCTGGCAGCTCTGTGCTGATGGTATATGCGCCCAAAAAGAAGAATCCTTCTTTTTGGATTCTCTCTTTAACAGCACAAATCTGCAAAATAATAGACCAGACTCCGATCCACACTTATTTGTAACATTTAGTTCTTGAAAAAAAATAGCACGTATTTATAATGGGGGATAGTACATACTGTAGACAATGAAATATTGTTTTGTACTGTTCTTGGGAACATAAGTTTGTTAAACATCCTCTGTCATGTTAATAATAAGCCCTTTCACATTCTCCTAGGTAATATTCAGTTGTTAGTTCCTATTAAAATCAGTTTGCAAAAGATTTACAAAATTGGTTGTGTGAAAAAGATAAATTGAATAACATTTTGTTTTCTGCTTTAATTAACCCCCAATTACAATAAGGTAATCAGTAGTACAGGAGCTCCACATGGGACTGTTCTTTCTCCTTTCCTCTTTACTCTCAACACATGCAATTTTAGCTACAACTCGGGAACATGCCACATGCAGAAGTTCTCAGATGACACTGCCATTGTCGGGTATGTCAGGAGTGGACAGGAGGAGTACAGGGGTCTGATAAATGGCTTTGTGGGATGGTGTTGGTTAAACCAACTGCTGTGGAACACTTCCAAAACCAAGGAGATGGTTGTGAACTACCGCATGACTAGACCACCACTGAGACCTGGCTGTACTGAAGGGGTCAATGTGGAGTGAGTCAAGACCTATAAATACCTGGACTGGTCAGAGAACACAAACACTCTGTACAGGAAAGGGCAAAGCTGGCTCTATTTTCTGAAGAGGCTGTGCTCCTTTAACATATGTAAGAAACTCTTGCAGATGTTCTATCAGTTAGTGGTTGCCAATACTCTCTATCATGCTGTGGTGTGCTGGGGTAGCTTGATGAAGTGAGATGCTGATTGTATTGACAAGCTGATCAGGCAAACAGGATGTGGTTGGCATGGAAATGAACTCTATGGTGACAGTGACAGAGAGGTGGACACTGTGCAAGCTGCTATCTATTATGGATCACCCACTATACACCATAGAGCCATTAAACTCTTTGCAACAGGGGCAGGGGGTGGTTGAGTTCTGGGCCTGATGCACCTTCTCTGCTCTTGTGGGGACCACCTCATAAGCTATATTAGCTATTAGCTATCTGATATATCATTAGTTGGTCATCACTGTATAACCTTTTTCATAATGTGTCACTTTAAACATGTTTCCCTATCAGCATAAGCCATGTCACTTTATTTTATTTTAATATTATATAACTTCAGTATCTGTCACTTTAATATTATGTGCTTCCTGCCACTTTGGTATTAGTAATATTTGCACAATTCCAATTGCACTGGTATTATCATATGCACCATCTACATTACCCATATTAGACTGTAAAATTAGTACTTAATTAATGTTTTTTTGTATATTGTGTACTTAAATGTTTGTATCTAACTTGGTATAATTCCTGGCTACTGGTACTCTATCTATCTATCTATCTATCTATCTATCTATCTATCTATCTATCTATCTATCTATCTGTCTGTCTGTCTGTCTGTCTGTCTGTCTGTCTGTCTGTCTGTCTGTCTGTCTGTCTGTCTGATCACTGTTCAAACAATGCAAAATAAAATACAGAGAAAATAAATGACAAATGCACAAACCTGTTCTTCATGTTAGCGGGACATTTTTTTTGCTTTGTTATATTACTGGCTACAATTCTAATATATTCAAGTATATTTTGATTTTATTGATTTGCATACTATACCCACAGAAAAGATATATATATATATTATTAATAATTACGTTGTTTACTAAATTTTTAGACACAAAGCCAGTACCTTATGGAATCAATTATTTTCTGTTGACTTGGGGGAATTCTACATCTGAATTCAAACTAGATCCAAAAATAAAAGGCCATAAACAGGTCATAAGGTCTAAACAATTCTTATAGTTGTACAAAACAATAAATCACTAAATGAAAAAGTACAAAACAATAAATCACTAAATGAAAATCATCATCATCTTCTTCTTCTTCTTTCAGCCCATTAGGGGTTGCCACTGAGGATCCACCCATCACCTGTATGTACTCTCTCACCACATCCATAAACCTTCTCTTAAGCCTTCCTCTTTTCCTCTTGTGTGGCAGCTCTATCCTTAGCATCCTTTTCTCAGTATGCCCAGCATCTCTCCTCTGCACATGTCCAAACCAAAAATCTCGACATAAAAATGTTGCTAATAATTAAGAACAGTGGAGAGAAAGAAATTACTTTTTCTGTTTAAATTCTTTATAACATGCTACATGGAACTCTTTCATCGTAAAGCGTTTTTGTTTGTTAGAGTGGTGTTTAGTCATGTCTTAAAATTCTGGTTTTATCGCTTAATTGTGCAAGTAGCGGCTGTGCTAGGTAGGTCAAATGCAAAGCCTGCTTCAGTAGTCAATACACTCTTTTCACAAAGTTTTATTAGTTTAGATACTATGTTTTCTAAACACATATTTATTTTTCTTTTGCCTGAAGCAGAAAAAGCAATTTTATGATCATTCTTCCTTTCATCTAACATAAAGTAATGAAAGTGAAAAGATGCTGGCAATGTGATAAAGTCAAAGTACTATTTGTATAACAATAGCCCAAAGTGAAGCAGGTTGACAAGCACCTTTGTATGAGGTTTTCTCAATGTATTCAGAGTGACTGAAATATAATGAATAAACAAATTTTATGGTTGTAAAGTATATCATTGATTTACGTAACATAAGACTAAAATAATGAAATGCATACAAATTAAATTAAGTATTGACTATAAGCAAATAATATATAGTCTTACTTGTACAGAACCCAGTGATTGCTTGACATTTATTTATAGCACTAAAAAACGTTTTGTAATATGTTTTTACTTTTTCTCCCTCATTATCTCTAGGAATGGGATGCATTAACTGGACTGATAGTTGGTGATATGATAAGAAAAATGGTATGTTTTTGTTGTAAAAAAATGTTACATTTCAATTTGAAGGTGGATTATCCAGTGTATTAAATTAAAGACCTTAATTAATTGTCTGTTTTTTGCTTCAAGGATTCTCAAAAGTCTCAGAAAGATCAAATCCCATCATGGATTGACCAAGAAAGAAAAGCTGCAGTGAGTTTATTCAAGGTATAATACATACTGCTTTTTGAAGCAATTTATGATACATTTAAAAGTAGTAAGTATAGAGGTGTTAAGACATTTTTTCACTCGCTGGTAATGCTGAAGCAAAAATGTACCTGATTTTTAGCATGACTGGTAACCAGAGGTGGGGAATAATAAATAAATATTTTTGTCCCGATATATTATGGATACATTGTGAACAAGAATGGAGATTTATTAAGTGATTGATTGTTGCTTTTTTTGTACTGTGAATTGATATTGGGATCTGTAAAGCAGCTCTAATGCTTATTGTGCAGTATTTTTGGAAAAGTAGACGCAGTGTATTCCTGTATCAAATTCTCTATACTGAAGTTGAGCATTTTGTTTGACCATGTCACATTTAAGACAGATATTAATATGCATCATGCCACGCTCAGGGATTCAGGGTCATATTAAAATGAAGTACATCACAAGTTAAAATTGTCTTTCTAACTCCAGTTGACAGGAGTATGTCAGAGGCTTCTGCTCTAAAAGTACAAGTAAAGCTCTGCCTCCGCTTAAAATGTCATAAAAAATTGTGTGAAATATGTACTGTTGTATTTACATTACTATTACAAAGAGTGTGCTAGAATGTGTTTAGTTCATTCACAATCAGCAATAATTTATTGCTGGTCATCTAACGTGATTTTTTTTCTCATTCATTCCCATGGCAACATAATCCATTAAAACCCATTGAAGTGCAGCTTCAAAGGACTTCAGAATATGGTTTGTTTTAATTTCAGCAAAGCTAGATGTTTATTTTACAAATGCTTCAAAATGTCATTTCCAGGGTAGCTCAGTGTCTTTGGCAGTAAATGGGGCAGTGGGCTGGCAGAATGATGCTTGGAAGAACTGTCAAAGTAGGTGGACCTCTTTTTGATTGACAGTGTATTGGCATTGGAGCATTTCAAGTTCAGTTCCATTACAATTTTTACCAAGTCATTTCCTACTGTAAATAAAAACATAAATATAGCTTCCTTGAGTTTGCCCCTTGTTTCAGTTTAGAAAATTTGTTTGGTAATTTCAAACTAGATCGTGGAGAGTGGTGCAGGAACTAGCCAGCCAGTGGTAAGCTGTATAATTTCTGGGTGTTTTTTTTTTAAAGACATGGAGTTGGATAGTGCAATGCCTCAGCTATACAAGCTATTGTCTTTAGTGGCAACAATTGGAGCTACATCAGTAGGTGTAGAGAGGCGCTTCTCCTGCATAAGATGAGCCAGGTTTTATACCCGCAATACAATGGGCCAAAACCATTTATTCAGCCTTAATCTACTGACCATTGAGAGGAAACTGGTCAAGTCTTTGGTAAAGACTCCAAGTTGATATTTCAGAGTCACACTCCATTTTCTACAAAAAGAAAGGAGGGCAGAATTTACATATAAATAACATGATGCAATAATTGACTGATTTTATGAGGTAGGCCTAAAATGTACTTCCCCTGTTTGAAAGACCACCAGCCGCCACTGAGTACATGTAGGCTGATTTATAACAAATTTTCTATTCACACACTAATGTGATCAAAGAAATTCAAGAATCAAGAAACCTTACTTTAAATTGCTCATCATATTCAGCTGCTGTGTTCACAAGTTCCTGCTGATGCTTTGCTTGCTCTCAGACTACTGTAACTGGCTAAAGTGCATCTCCATGTGAAGTGTAAATGTGGCTTGGGGTGAAGGAAATCTACATGAGCAAAAGAAAAGAAGTCAGAAACACATGACAGATCCCCACCTCCATGGTCATTTAACTTAAACCTTGAATTCTTTTCAGTTCTGAAATACCGATTAAATCTGTTTTGCTTGTGTTTAAAATTTTAATGTTTTTTTGAAAATAGCATTTTAATGGTTTACATATATCCTGAACATTAAACACACATTTTTATATTTTTAAGCAATAAATATGAAAGCCACTTAATTGATATCAATACTACAATCATATTATACAACAGTAACAATATTTATTTCTGTGCCACATAGGCTTATTAACTAATTTTCCAATGCTCTTGTCGCAAATGTTCAAGTGTTAAGCAATAGAAAATGGGCATTTAACCCTTTGAAATCAGAGTGCTATACTCCATTACACACAGATGTTGCCTCATGCTGTCACAGAGAGTAATCTCATATATATTTGATGGTAACCATTAACCGATATGTACTCTGGCCTCCTAACTGGTGTACTGAAATTTGTTAAAATAATCCTCACTATTAGCCCTAAAACTGGATGGGGTGAAAATTCTTGTTCATGCCTAAATCTTATCTTTACTAACATGAGGACCCACTCGTGAAAATTTTAATTAAATTGTGTATAGTTAGCTAAAGGTGCATGACATTTTAACAGACATATTACACCTCAGAACAACCCTGAAGGTCAAAATGATATTTTTGAATGAGAAAGTAATTGGTGGGGTCTAAATTAGGTTTTAAAACTAATGTAAAAATACAATATTAATCCAGCAGCAGGAGACCACATGGGGTACCACTCTTGTCAGTTAAGTACAGACAACTGAGGCTACAATTAACACAGGCTCACCAAAATCAGAAAATAGAATATTGGAAAAACATTGTCTAGGCCAATAAGTCTCAATTTTTGCTGCAACATTTGGATGGTAGGGTTAGAATTTGGCATCAACAACAGGAAAGCATCCATCCTGCTTTGTATCAATGGTTCAGGCTGGTGGTGGAGATGTAATGGTGTGGTGAGTATTTTCTTGGCACATTTTGGGCCCCTTAGTACCAATTGAGTATCATTTAAATACCAAAGCCTGCCTGAGTATTGCTGCTGACCATGTCCATCCTTTTATGACCTAAGTGTACCCATATTCTGATGGCTACTTCCAGCAAGATAACACGCCACGTCGCAAAGCTCAGGTCATCACAGACTGGTTTCTTGAATATGAAAAAGTGTTCACTGTACTCAAATGGCTTCCACAGTCACCACATCTCAATCCAGTAGAGAACCTTTGGCATGTGGTGGAACAGGAGATTCACATCATGAATCTGCAGCAACTGCGTGATGCTATCAAGTCAATATGGATCAAAACCCCTGAGGAATGTTTCCAGTACCTAGGCCCAATCCAAGACAAACAAAAAAAGAAGAGAGACATGAGCAAAAACAACAAAACAAAAAAACTCCTCCAAGTTTTTAATACAGGTGGAATCCTGTAATAACAAAACTCACAGGACCATACAAATATTTCAGAAACTTTGTTATAACAAATATGGAAAAATATGTATAGTATTGTGACCTGGGCCACTGGCAGTTCACCATGTTTAATGGCAGCAGTGCAAGGACAGCTCTATAGCTATTGTACTTTGTCTGATAAACAGTACACCAAGGGCAAAGTAATTGGTTGTCCTGTGCAGGATCAGGATTACCGCGCGTACCGTGTTTATCTCACAATATTTTTTAATGCTGGGCTTTGATCTGCTCCTCCTCACACTCTCCTGATCTGTCTTCTCCAGACTTTGCCTGCCATAGCAATGATTCCAAGGCACTGGTGTTCTTCTAATCTGAAGAAAGGAGCTAAAGCAGGTCATCACCCGTCTCACAGCTCCTAACAGCTCCTATTCTGAATGAAGTCTTCACACTGTACCTGTCTTCTCTGTATAGTAATAAAGTACCTGTATTTTCCTTGAAAACCTGGACTCAGCTTCCTGTCTCTCATGCAACTCTATAATCCAGTCTTAAACTGCAAAAAAAAATTATTTGAAAATGAAATATTAGATGTAATTTTTTAATACAAATACAAGTATGAAAATACAGAATGAACATGAGATGTTAGATGTAACCATTTTTAATAGAAATGCAGGTATGAAAATACATAATGAAAACGAGTCATTGGGTGAAGATGAAAGGTGAAGATTCCAAATTCTGGAAACAACTTTTTCCATTATTGTTAATTTTTCTTTCATTGTAAACTGATGCCGTTTCTCACTTTTTTTTTTTGTTCATCTCAAGGAAAACATTGAAAAGTGCTATGAAACTTGAACAGGTACATTATCTGTTCATGACACAACTACCCACGCAGATGCTCAGTGGAGCACTGACTCCAAATTAGGCTATGTGTATAATTTTGCGACTGCCCAAGACCGGAAATTTCACAACAGACTCTTCTTCCTTTGAGACAACCTGTTGCAGGGTTCCTGGGACTTGACATGCAAAGTGTAGCACTAAGTATTTTTTGCATCGCGTTATTATCTTCAGTGGCCATTTTTGGTTAAAAAAACATTTCTTATACTGAGATTTCAATTTCGTTAAAATTAGATTTGTTTAACATGATATTCAATGAACGTTTGACCGGGGCAACAAAAAGTATTCGTTATTCTGAAACTTTTGTTACCTCGGTTTTCGCTCTAATGGGATTTAACCTTTATAACACAACTATTAATAGCATAATAGAGTCAATCACAGATTCTTGAATTCTAGCTATGTTTTTTAAAAAAAAGTTTTGGCCGTATTTACCAAAACAGAATTAGATTTTTTATAATTTAAAATAATATAGAATGTCACTTACCCAGTCATTTATAAAAGGCTGGTTGGGATTCTTCCAGTTAAGCAAGATAAGTCTATGTACTAGTAACGTGTCATAGCATATTTTATTGGACATTACGATCAGTTTCTCCCTATGCACTTTAATCCCATCTGGCAGTACACCAAATATCTCCGATAATGGATTATGAGTGATTGTTAAACCAAGGCTGTCTGAAATGTATGTGCATTCCCAAAACATATTGTCTAGTAATGCTGGATGCAAACTCTTGCAGGTTGGGTCTTGCCCTGGGTGCATTTTGGACAGTTTTAAATAAGATAAATGTGATTGATGAAAGAGTTTTAGTTGTATTATGGAGTGCTTGGTGCAAGTAGAACTAGAGGATATTCTGTATATGACTGAGATTTACCCAGATATAAACTTAAACACTATCATTGTTTACATTATGTATCATAACTGAGTGTCTATACTGTTACTTTGGAAATTGCCGAGATCCTTGGCATTCATGTCACTTCACTGACATGTCCACCTTTCTGTGGAGACAAGGTGGACAGACTATATAAAAGCTGCTTCAACTCAGTATAATTTAAAAAAAATTTAAATATTATTTTTGTAAGCATATCTATCATCATGTTTTCTTTCTTTCAGAACACATTTCCTTCCTTATATCAGAGTTTATGTCTTGATGATGCAGCACTCTGGCAACATTTTTCTCAGAGTTCTACATGTGAACAAGACTTCCCAGCTTCTATTTCTAAGAAAATTACATTGTTTCAGCAGGTAATTCTTTATTATTACATACTGGCAGTGAATAAAAAGCTAAAGATAAATGGCATGTTGCAATATGTGGCCAATGAAATTTGGGCATTTTTTCTCTGCACTCCTTTTCCTTTCTTATTTTACAATCTTACTGTATCATATCAGTCTCCTACCTATCTTTTATGGAACTGTCATTGACCTACCATCCAAAAAGCATACATGATTTAGGGAAATTCCTTGTTGAAAAATCCTACAGAATGCCACCTGTTTTTAACAGCATACTCTTGTCTGAGGTTGTATTGATGAAAACACAAGATAACTAGTATTAGCTCTTTCTCTCGTTTCTAAATCTACTTTCACTCTCTCAGTCTCTGAGGTTGTCCATCTTTTCTGCCTACTAATTTGTTGAACTATCAGACAATATATTTGTGGCCATGGATATAATTTTTTTGAGACCCAAACAGATGTTCTTTGGCATATTAAAAAACAAAACTTCAGAAGTCCTTTGCAATTCTGTATGAGGATTTTAGCCTACATGTGTGACCCCTCATTATACGGGTGTTAGTAATTGGCATTTAATTATTTTATAACACGTGTTCTTTATAATATTATGTTGATTATATTAATCTCTACGGACATATAGAGATGAGGTTTCCAGATTGTTTTGTTTTTTATTTTTGGAATTTTCTTTGCAAAATAACTGTTTTTTCTGTTCTTTTTTAAGGTCTTGGTGGTTCAAACAATCAGACCAGATAGACTTCAAAGTTCCATGGCTTTCTTTGCATCACATAGCCTAGGTGAGAGTTTTTTTTCTGTTTGATAGCAACTGTTTCAGTAGTAAGTATGGTGAATATCAAAATAAGCTGTAAAAATAACTGTAACTTGCAGTCTTGGAGGAATGTAAGGAAACATTTTTTAAGTTCGTACTTCAAATTCAAAAGTCATACTTTAAAATGTGCTTGACTATCTTCACTCTGAAGTGTCAGTGAGTAGTTTCACTTGTTACTCAAGTTAAGATATTACATTGAACTGCACATAAAAATTACCAAGATGTTCCCTTCCTGACAAATGTCTGATGTCCAGGGTCTCTAATGCAGTAGCAAGGATATGTGACACCAAACAACCAAATTAAGGTCGTCCTCAAAAAATTACGCTCCATAACCCCACACTGCAGGACAGATCTTCATAATTTGTGCCCAAACCTAGCCAGAGCAGTGAGAAAACAGTGAATACAGATCTGTAGATACCCTGAAAAGAGAGTGAACAACTTTCCAGATCATCCAAGATTGCTATTGATTTTATTATGCTGATAGCAAATGGCCACGTGACGTCCCTGAATCAATGCAAAGCATACTTTTAGTGTTTGCACTAGAAGAAAAAATGTTTATCTCTAATGGTGTAAATTAGAAAACTTTTAGCAGTAAATTAGTATCTCTGCCAAAATTTGCACTGTGACAAAGAGCAGCCAAATAATGCCTTTTGTTTCTTTCTTCAATATTTATTTTTTAAATTAAAATGACTGATAATTTATATATGCAAATGTATTTGTAATGAAAAACTTGTTATTATAAGTGCTCTCTGTATTCCATCAGTTATCAACGTGTGATCACAATAAAATTGTTGTCAGCTTGTATACAGGTTGAATACATGATTATTGTGGGATGAAATTGAAAAATATCCAAAAAACAAGTTTGCTGCTGAATTAGGTCATTCAATAATGAATATTAAAATATTTCACATTCAAAATATGCTTTGTCTATCTATCTATCTATCTATCTATCTATCTATCTATCTATCTATCTATCTATCTATCTATCTATCTTACTGCAAAAAAATGAAACTTAAGCAAGTGAAAAGGTTTTATATCAAGCTGTTAAGTCTTGTTTTCCTTATTTTAAGATTTATTAACTTATCAAGAAATGTGCATTTAAGATTATTTTACCTCATTTTAAGAAATCTTGCCAAGTAAATTTTGCTTTCTCCATTGGCAGATTTTTTTTGATATATAACAGTAAAACATTTATTTTATTTATCAAAAAAAAAAATCTGAATTGATAAGTCAATACATCTTACAGTAAGGAAAACACGATTTAATGGCTTGATATAAAATCCTTTCATTTTCCATTTCCATTTTTTGCATGATTACATGATTTAATTAATTTTAAGTGAATTCTTATTGCAGTCTTTAAAAAAAGTTTACTAATACTGAATTTTATTATATAATTTATTGTTCAGTAGGTCATATAAATTAGGTACAGATGTATTTATTTTTGTCATTTTTGAAACTGATGTTTGAAATGTTTAACCAGAATTTGTAAATATACATGTCAGTTTAAAAATATAAAAAAAAAGGTGAATGAGATATCCGGTGTTGAAATTTAAAGCATTTTTTCTATCAGCAGGAGCAATAAGGAAGTCTGTTTGCAATAGACACTTGTGGCAAAGAATGATTTTACTTTTGGAAAAAAATTGAATGACTGCTAACCTGATTTTAGTTGACACAAAAACAGTTGCTTTCAAATTCTTTAAAGTATATGTAGGGAAAGAAACAAATGAGTGATGTAGGGGGTCTAGCTCTTCACGTTGAAACATCATTTAATGTCAAATCTGTCAAATTTAAGACATTAGAGCTGTTGTTGCCAGAACTCAAGGGCATGGAGAAGCTGTGATTTTGAACTTGCTAGATCTGAAATACCAAACCGGGTGTTGCTAGGTTTGTATAAGTCAGATGCCAACTCTTTTGTCATGTTCTGGGGCATTTTAATCTATATGTAAACTGATCGTCACATGCAGTACTTCATATTTGTGAAATGGTTAACGCTGTCGTCAAGCAGTTGTGACAACCTGCATTCAGTTTTCACAAGCAACTCTTTGTGGTATTTGCATATTCTCTGTGTGTCTGCTTTGGTTTTACTCTGGGCACTCACACGTCCCAAAAGATGTGCCTATTTGGTTAAATTGTGATCCTGCTTTAACCCTGTGTGAGTGTGAATACGCATGTGTACAGGTGTAGGCCCCATGAAGCAAAGCTATTATAGTTTTGCCTTTTTATACTAGTTTTTATTTCTATATTATTTCTGATCTTACTTAAAATATCAGTTTAGTTTTATTTTTTTCTTCATATTGCATTTTACTGTAATATATTGTATTAGTTTAAGTTTTACTTTTAGTAAATATGGCATTGTTAAAAAGATAATAAGTTTAGTTCTGTATCATAATTAAACTGAACATTAAATTTAATAGTTCTGAATATAATATTTGTTTTCTTTGCTCAGAAATAGGTCATAAGCGAATTGTAATCACTCTGTGAGTGGATTTTAAAGTGTTAAGTATTTTTACACCTAATCTTTACAATTCTCAGTGCATCCTGTTCCAGAACAGTGTCACTTTTAATATTATATTCATAAACTTGTAAGACTTTTGTCATTTTGTACCATTTGTGTTGACCTCTAAAACCACCATAGTTGAGAAAGTTTCTTTACATAATTGTGAACCTTCGTGCTTGAAAAGTTATTAAAAATCAGAAAATAGATTCTACTGTGTTCTGACAGGTATCATCATGAAAGCCAGGTGTGGACTTGGTGGAGAGTGATGATAGAAGGCCCTTGGGCTTGAATCATTGTTTGGGCTTCACCTAACTGTACTAGAACTGCAGAAAAACTAATATGTAGTGTCAAGTCTTAAGGGTAGCTGAAACATGAATAACCACTACACAAGAACAGCAAGCAGTCAATGATCAGAGAGTAAGAGCATGCAGTACAGTAGGTGTATGAACAGACACAAAACAATAGAAACAGCATCTGAGATTATGAGTATGGGAAATATATACATTTGTGTGCCAACTTATTGCTCCATTTGTCAGTTTGGCTGTATGTCATTCAAAAAGTGTACAGGACATTGCACCTGAGGCTGTGGTGGGTCTGGTGTGGGTCAACGGTATGTATACTGCCACTATGGTAAGGCACAAACTGATCTTCAAGTCTCGGTGGCCAGACATATTTTCCACGTAAGGGAAGGCAGTGCAGGCTGAATGCATAAAAATTATCCACATGGAGCAATGCCATTTAAAACAAACCTTAAAGTGCCCTCCAAGACTCAAAAAAACATATAAGATCCTATGACATAGTGTATAATAATGACAAAAGATTTATTACTTTTTACAAGGTGTTTCGGTGTTCATGATGGAAGAAAAATAAGTGATCCATCTGCATAGATCGGAAACAAAAATGTCTTGTGTGGCACGGTCAGTCAGTGCCCCAAAGATTTCAACTTTGTGAATCAAACTCTACTAGTTTGTTTTCCGTTTGTTGGTTGGCTGCCTCTGAAGCTCTACCATCAATTTTCACACTCATAGAAGCAGTGAATAATTCTGTGGCTGCAAGCATTTGGTAAACAAAAGGCATATAGCCTTTGTGGCAAGTAAAGGCTGTTTTTTTTTATTTCTAAACATTATTATCCTATTGTTTTCCTATGGCCCTCAACCATAAGTATAAATGGCCTCAACTCAGTTGACTATAAATCATATGTACAGTCCCCTCCACAATTATTGCCACCCCTGAGAATAGTTGAGTAAAAGAGAACATTAAAATAATCTAGACAAGAACAGGCCAAACAGCCCAACAAAGCTCGCCAGTCCAATTCACTTTATTCTTGTAAAATATCATCATGTCAAGTATTGAAGGTCCCTAAAGTCCTACTGTCTACCACACACTACTGTACTTTGTAGCTTTTTCCAAGTGTCTATGGTTCTCTGTATAAAGATAAACTTTCTAATGTTTATGTAGTACTAGGGTGTTGTACCGTGTTAGCCATTATGAATGTAGAGAAAAGCCAAGCAAAATGACACCTTTTATTGGCTAACTAGAAAGATTACGTGAAATTTACCCTTAACAAGTTTCCAACTGTGTCCCCATGCTCATGATTAATTCATTTTAAAATAACACACTTGATCCATTGCACTAATTCCCTTCATGATTTTAAACACTTCAATCATGTCTCCTCTTAATCTTCTTTTGCTTAAACTGAAAAGGCTCAGCTCTTTTAATCTTTCTTCATAATTCATCCCCAGTAGCCCTGGAATCAGCCTTTTCTGGACTTTCTGTAGTGTTGCTATGTCCTTTTTGTAGCCTGAAGACCAAAACTGTACACAGTATTCAAGATGATGTCTTACCAGTGTGTTATTAAGCTTAAGCATAACCTTCTTGGACTTGTACTCTACACATCATGCTATATAAGCTAGCATTCTGTTTGTCTTCTTAATTGCTTCTGAACATTGTTTGGAAGTTAAAAGTGTAGAGTCCACTACACCTAAGGTGTGCTTTTGATTTCCAGACCTCCCATTGTATATTCTAACCTAACATTTTTACTTCCTACATGTAATACTTTACATTTACTGACATTAAATTTCGTCTGCCACAAATCTTCCCAAGCCTGTATGCTGTAATGATTCAACTAATTCCAGATTATTTGTCAGTTCACCAATTTTGGTATCATCTGCAAACCAGACTTAACCAGCTTGTTATTTATATTCCAATCCAAATTATTATATGTAATTAAAAATAGCAGCAGCCCTAGCACCGACCCCTGTATGTCACACTCTTAACCTCACCCAATTCTGATACGGTTCCATGCACCATAACCCTCTGCTTCATGTGTCTGAGCCATTTCTGCACCCATCTACAAACATCACCCTGAAGTTCTACTTCTTTTAGTTTGATGCCCAACCTCTCATGTGGCATCTTATCAAATGCATTCTGAAAGTCAAGATAAATAATATCATATGCTTCTCTTTAATAATATCCTTTTGTTACTTCCTCATAGAATTCCAGCATGTTGGTAAAACATAACCTCTTTCTTCTGAACCATTGATGACTGTTTAGTAAAACTCTTGTTCTTACCATGTGTTGCTCAATCTTATCTTTAATAATTCCTTCCATTAATTTTCCTGTGATGCATGTTAAGCTTACTGGCCTGTAGTTGCTTGGGTCTGCCCAGTCACCCCTTTTATATGGCTGGATAATATTTGCCATTTTTCAGTCCTTTGGAATTTTCCCAGTGTACAGTGATTTCCTAAAAATATGCTTCAAGGACTTATATATTTACACACTTACCTCCTTAAGAACTCAAGGGTAAATATTATCTGGTGCTAGAGATTTGTTTGATTTCAGTCTATTTAATCTAAGCAGTAATACTCCCTCCACAATTTCTAAATCCCTCACTACCTCCTTAGTAGTCCCATTTAATGTTGGTAGGTTATCTACTTCCTCAAATGTGTACACCTCAGAAAAATGCAAGTTTAGAACATCCACTATGTCAATGTTTATATTTTTTTAATTCCCCTTTACTCTTCCTGATGCACTTCACCTACTCCTTGACTGTTCTTTTACTACTAAAATAGTCCCTTTGGGTTGTCTTTCACCTTATCTGCTGTATTCCTCTCTAACTGTCTTTTAGCCTCCCTAATATCCTTCTTAATGGTTGCCCTCATGTTCTTATATGCCCTACAATTCACATTGGAGTTATTATTCTTATATGCCTTATACAGCTGTTTTTTCCATTTTAACTCTTTATTAACCTTCTGTAGAAGTATTTTAGTTTTGTCCTAATTCTAAGTTTAGGTATGTAACTGTTCTGCATTACATGTAAATGTTTTGTAAACCTGTTCCACTGCTGTTCGACTGTCTCTATACTTAAAAGCTTATCCTAGTCTGTCTTCCTTAGACTTTGACGCATCTGTTCAAAATTTGCCTTACCAAAGTTAAACTTAACAATTTTAGTCTTTGCATCTGCACTCTTACAAAACACTGAGAACTCTATTATATTATTGTAACTTGACCCTAGTGGTTCAATTACCTCTACACCCTAAATTCTATCTTGATTATTACAAAATACTAAATCTAGACAGGTGTCCACCCACATTTGTACTTTAACATACTATGTTAAAAACCAGTCACAGAATACTTCTCAAAACTCCTGCTCTTGTGTTTCGCTGTTTGCAAGGTTATCCCAGTTAATACTGGAGTAGTTAAAGTCCACCATGACTATAATAACCCTCTGTAAACTTGCCTTTTTAATATTAGTAAAAAGATGTGTGTTGTAATCACTGTCTACATTGGGCGGTCTATAACACATTCCTAAAATAAGGCCTCTTTCCCAAACGCTTTCCAGGTGAAGCCACATGCCCTCTCTAAAATGGGGCTCATCCTCCAATTGATGAGGACTTGTGTTTAAATTATGTTTGACATAAACTGCAACCCCCACCTCCTTTTCTGTTCAATCCATCTTCCCAAAAAAATGTGTATCGCTCCATTGTCTACTCTTTGTTATTTAGCCAGGTTTATATTACTACTATCATATCGTAATTATGCTCCTCTACATACAGCACCAACTTACTTGTTTTATTTTTGATATTTCTAGCATTAAGGCAAGCTATTTTTAATGTGTCAATAGTTTTACTTTTACATATAAACATTGGGTTAGACTTTACATTACTGTGCATTTTTATTTTTTACAATATTTTTTGTTTCTTCTTGTACATTTCTAAACCTGGCCTGTCCTATACTCCCTGCTCCCTATTCCCTAGTTTTCGCAATCCTCAATAAATCTACTTATATGCCTTCCCAACACACTTGATTCACCTGCGGTTCAGCTGTAACCTGTTGCATTGGAACAAGCTCCATCTGTACCAAAAGGAGTCCCAGTACCCCATAAACGTATACCCTTCTGCCCTACACCAAGATTTGAGCCACATGTTAAGCCTTATATTCTCCTCAGTCTTACCTGGACTGGCTCATGGCAGTTGGAGAAGACTGCCTTGTCAGTTCTGCTCCTCGGCCTGGTACTTAACTCTTTAAATTTGGATTGTATAACTGATGGACTACCCTTGTGTATGTCATTTGTTCCAACATGGACAATGACAACTGGATCCTTCCACTCTCTGAGCGAGAGCCTATTCACCGTTTCAGGGCCCACCTGTGTACCTGGAAGGTAACACGCCATGCAAGATTCTCTGTCTCTGGAACAAACCTGTACTTCAATCCGTCTAATGGTTGAGTTCCCAACTATCACTACCTCTCTCTTTCTGAGAACATGGTTTTGAGGTGGCACAGTGAGCTCCTCATTCCTGCCACTTCAGAATCTTTAGAGACACCATCCAGCTCTGTAAGGACATGAAAACGGTTTGACACTTCCACTTCTGGGGCTGATGCCCCTGAACAGTGTGCACCCTTTAAATTATGCCTTATGACCATGACCCACCTATCTCTACCTGTCTGGTCTGTAATCTCCTCCCGTGCCACATTAGGGGTGCACACTATCTCTGTAAAGGATATCCTGGGCCAGGTCCACCAATTACTGTATGTACAATAACTCGGGCCAGCCAACTCCTAAAGTTCAGTGACCCGGAGCCCAAGGTGCTGGATCAATTAACATCTAATGCAGATGTAGCCCTTGTAGAAGACTGGCTCCTCCAAGCTGTCATCTAAAAAAGTCCAACATCCAACAGAACTTGCATTGTACTGGTCTCATCATTAAAATTTGAGTTAGGATTACTAAAACTGCCTTAACTTTTCTTTTTATTAAAATAAAATGTTTTAACTTAAATGGTAAAAACAAATAACTCAAAAAATTAGATTGAAGAACTGCCTTGTTATTTTACACCTTCTGGCCCCTTTAGCTCTTTTAATATTCTTTCCTTGACTGCCTGCTGTACGTCCTTCTATGAGGTTAACTGTACTCTTCTCTATCTGCTCTCTTAACTTTGCACTCCTCTTATTTCTTACTTAAAAACTCTCCACTCGCACCATTTGTTCTCCTTCATATTAATGAACTCTCACGCTGTTGCCCTCTTAACTGCTGTACTTTCCTGACCACTAAGAACTGTTCAATGTAGAAACACCTGCTTAGTGAATATCTCCTGCTAGTTAATTTGTTACTGTCTTGTCTTTTCCTACAACCGCTTGTGCCTGATCGGCGTCTTACGAGGGCCACCTGCCTATGTACTGCTGAAACTTCCCCTTTACTGCTTTGAAGTCAGCTGTACCCTTTTTTCCCCCACTAAGTAATCACTGTTTCTGTTACTTAGTAATTATTAGTCACTACGATACCAGTTATTTAGTTACATTTGCTGCTTACTTCCCTGCCTCACCAACACTAGTTCAAATACAAATAACAAGAACAAGTATAAGTAACAAGTAACTTTTTGAAACATGCCCCCAAACACCGAGCTGCTTTTGCTCCTGTGCGGGTGAAAATATAACCAAAAAACCCTTCTAAAGAGAAAAAATTCGGATGTGAGCATCAGTAGTCTTTGCACCCTAGGAACCAAGTTACCCGAACTATTGTATAACTTTTCAGTAATTATTTACCACTCTGATGCTGATATTTTTTATCATAAAATAGGCCATTATGATAGCAATTGAGGAGAATAATTTATAATTAATTGCAGAATTACGATATTTGAGGGTTCCTTTATTGTACCTCTTTCTCTTGCATGATTTGGCTCAAAAACTAATCAGCACATCATCATCTCATAACAGGCTTAAGTTTCCAGTTTTGCATTTTTCTGCCCAGCCATTTTAGCACTAGACCATCTTCAGGAAACTGTGACACACACCCATCATCGCGATATCAATGTTTTCGGTATCAGGGGACTGTAAAATATTGAGATCCATTGAAAACCTGAGATTGAAATTTTTGATGAATCTGAAGCTTTCGCTCCCCACCCCATAGACAAATAGGTTATGGTGGGAAAACAAAAAAAAGCTTTAAAAATTCCATCACCACTCCTTAGCAGCAAGCAAAATACAATTTTATAAGAGCAAAATGTATTTTTTAATTAACTCTCACACCACAGAAAAAAACACAACTCTCAGCTGCTTCTCTCTTGTTTGCAAAGATGATGTCAGCACATCAGTACATCTCCAACAATTGATTGATATACAAGTTTTTTTTTATTTAAAAAATCATCTTTTGAGGAATTACCTTAATCTCACACTGAAAAAAGAGAGAAATGCAACCTTTAACTAAAGTAAATTTATTCTGACAAAAAATAATCTTTCATCAAGAAATAATTATTTTGAACAAAACCACATATGCCATGGTTATTGGCACCCCTAGAAATTCTTATGAACAAAGTATAACTGAAGCATTTTGTATATCTTACTTTTTTACAAATTGATTATACTGTGTAGAAACGTTTATAGTATGTAAAAACTTCCATTCCTGTTTAACTGGGGTATAAATCTGAGGTGTTAGAGGTCAAATTTCCTTATTTATTTGTCAACATGTGAAAGATAAGAGAACACACAGTTCAAATAAGGCAAAAGTGTTTTGACCTTCATAATTCATGGAATGGTTAATAAAATAGCTGCTTGCCTGAAAATGCTCATATCTACAGTTAGGGAAGTAATTAAAAAAGGTTAATATCAATAAGAACTGTTACCAACTTGTCTCGAAGAGGACCCAAGTTTATTATACCACTACACACAGTGAGTTGGATGGTAAAAAAAATTGCCAGAGATGTCTGTTGGAGGAATACAGAAAAAGTGGCATCTTGGGGTCAGCAAGTCACTAAAACTACCATCAGATGCTACCTCCATTCCAACAAATTATTTAGAAGGTGTGCCAAACCAATAAAGACAAAATATTTTTTCATATACTTTTGATTAATTTGGGAGCTGCTTCAACCCCATTTAGCCTGTGGTTAAGTCCGGTTTTCACAAAAACTGAAAATATTTTTGGTACTTTATTGTTTTGTTTGAGATGGCCTTTTTAGCCCATTAATAATTTCATACTTTTTCAGAGTTTCACATTGGATTTTGTTAAATCTTACCTCAGGTGTGAAATAAAAACACATGAATGAGATTTTCACAGTCGTCCGGTTTTACCCCTAATATTAAACATGCAAAAAAACATGTTAAACACAATTAGGTTCTCAGTGCTGAAGACAGTTCCATGTTATTTAACCATCAAGAAAAGGAAAAATTCCCATAATACTCAGCTTCTCCTATTATTTTTTTCTATAAAGATTTGTTAACCCTGCGGTGGGCTGGCGCCCTGCCCAGGGTTTGTTTCCTGCCTTGCGCCCTGTGTTGGCTGGGATTGGCTCCAGCAGACCCCCGTGACCCTGTAGTTAGGATATAGCGGGTTGGATAATGGATGGATGGATTTGTTAACCCTTTTTCTTTGCTTAAATAACTTATTGCACCTGGGGCATGTATCATACTTCAGGTGGAAAATGAACTCTTGCCTGTCCGGGTGGAACTGTTCCCTATGCATGCAAACGTGAAATGCTTTTAGTTTTCACTTTGTCACATAAAGGGTCCATTTACATAATGAAATGCTGTCCAAGTCGTGTTCTGACACTTAAAGTTGCCCAGGTGTCATGTTTGAATGTGACAATCACACAATTCTTTATTTAATTAACAGGGAGTGCTTTGTCCTTCCACTCTTCTTTTCTCCTCTTGTATCTACACATGCTTTGACCATGTGAAACATCAACCAAGCATGATTTTCCTAAAGTGCTTCTTGTCCTCTGTACAGTTAGTGTAGGGACAAACTATTGTTATATATACACACACACCAGTAATGGCGCACTACACAATAACGTGCAGTGAATACACTTGACTTGAGCATTCATAATTTTCATACTCTATTCTCTGTATGTTTAGCATTCGTTTGCTCAGAGGTTGACACGCTTGCTGCGTCCTGAGCAGTTCTTCTTTTCTCTACCCTAACAGTCCGCTTCTTCTCTCCTTTCGTCTACATCTTTTTGCATTAAAACTGATTAAGTCAGTGTTTGTGTTACAATTGCTTAGTTCATTTTCTTTAATTTTTCACTTAAGCTTGCACTTAAGTCTTCAATCTGCCTCAAGAATGATGTAAGATATGAAGAGGTAGGGGAAGTGATGGCGAAGGTGGTAGGGATGATAACGGCGCCCGTACACGTGGGCCGCACGGCCGCCCTGCTGGCCACTGCCGAGAGTTGATTCTACAATAAAATAAAATAAAAAGAGAAATAACCTTGGAGGTCAATCATCACCTCAAAAGCTGATAGTAGATGTCACGTAGTATATGTTTACCAAATATCAGGTCAATAGGTCAAACAGTTTGCGAGCTACACGTGATCTAAAATCCTGGACAGACAAACGAACAGCCATGGTAGCGTATTATATATAAAGATATATATATATATGGGCATATAATGCACTACTTTGTTATGAATCATTCATTAACTTTAAAATTGTTTACTAATCACTCATATGTTTTTCAGATATACCTTTTTTAATTGGCTAAATATATTATTATTAGAATTGGCAATAAACTGAAAATTACAATAGGAAACTTAGTAAATGCATTCAGACATTTTTAAAATACATGAAAACTCTTAGTTACCTTAGTTTATATAAAAAATAAAAAGTCGTGACATTACATGCTTGACAGAGCAAAAAAAAAGTAAAAATATAAGCAAACAATATCTGCTGTGTGCCTAGAAATTATTTATTTTTACATTCACACAAGCTGCATTAGGCTAGCTATGCTTTTTGGGGGTAGGGCAGTAGGGATGCATTATCATAATTCCGAGCTGATGGGCCATTAGTTTGAGCAAAGGGATTCTATGGTGGTTAAAGCACTGAAAAAATGCATGGCGGTATTAGCGATAAGTACTCCATCCTTTGAATCTTTCTAAACCAGATCACCTAGACCTAGACCCAGCTGCACAGCCAGAAAGAAAAATAGGCAGGAAACTTGTCCATATTTCTCTTGCACCAGAGACTCTTGTACTGATGATTATGATAAGGACAATGACATATTCTTTATCACAACAGCTGCTTGAATGTTCCAATTTATTGCAACATCAAAAACTAATTATTCCCAAGGTTTGCATGTTTTGTCTTTAGCTGCCACTTTCATTATGTGTGGGGATGTTGTTTGGGCTACAATTAGTTTCAGAACCAAAGAATCTATTTTTCAAGACCATGTGCCTCTGGCAAAATACAGCATGAATGGAGCTGTTACTGATTTTTTTGTTTTAATGTTACTTGTTACTTGTGCAGTGGATATGATCTTTTCATGTTGTCTCTTTAAACCTGGCCATAAATAGCATTGAGATTATTATTTAAAAAACAAGGGAAATGTGGCATACAGGAGAGCATAAATCTTTCTGATCAAGGTTGTTTAAACTTAATTGCGTAATTACATATACATGTTATACATACATACATTATTATAAAACAAAGGATTTCCTTTAGCTTCACCTAAAACATGGTGTAGTTTGAATCATGTGATGTGTTTTCTACTTTAAATTTCTACTTTTCCTAATAACTTTCCATAGTCTATAGGATTGGTACAGTTTTCACATTCACTCCTGGCACGCTAAAAAGGTCCCTATAGTCAGTCTCTCACTGGTGAAACCCCCTCACATCTTACATTGATTGGATAATGATATTGTGCTCCTTGCATATGCTGATGGGCATACAGTAAACAGGAATCATGGGTAAATGTTTCAAATTATTAATTTTGTAATCATTATAGGTTGTTCAGCTTATTTCAGGGACCTATATTTTTCTGTATTAATGGTTTATGGGGCCACATGGTAAAGTTATGATTCTGCTGTCCCCATCACCATAAGTTGTCTGTTAGGCTGCAAGTTAGATAGAGAGCTACCAGGTTGAAAATTTGTTATGACACAAAAAAATCCATCTTTAACTGCTTTCTGAAAAGGATGTAGCCTTAGTAGCCTGTAGGAACATACAGAGTCAAAGGCAACCAGTGTAGACTTTCCAACTACTTTTTACCATCATAGCTTTCCTCTAGATTTACTTTGGGATTGGAAGGGGATGGTTAGGGTGTTGGGGATATTGCTTTACAATATTTCAATGTGTCTTCCTGAAGTAATCAAATGATATTGATTACTTCAGGAAGAAGTGAGAGGGAGAGTCCCTATTGAAATACACAGTTAGGCCCATAAATATTTGGACAGAGACAACTTTTTTCTAATTTTGGTTCTGTACATTACCACAATGAATTTTAAATGAAACAACTCAGATGCAGTTGAAGTGCAGACGTCCAGGTCTTTTTGCGTTACTGAGTTCACCAGTGCTTGCTTTCTTTCTCAGGATGCACCAAACTGTAGATTTTGCCACTCGTAATATTGTAGTAATTTCTTGGATGGGTTTTTTCTATTTTCACAGCTTAAAGATGGCTTCTTTCACCTGCATGGAGAGCTCCTTTAACCGCATGTTGTCTGTTCACAGCAAAATATTCCACATTCAAGCACCACACCTCAAATCAACTCCAGGCCTTTTATCTGCTTAATTGATAATGACGTAACAATGGACTTGCCCACACCTGCCCATGAAATAGCCTTTGAGTCAATTGTCCAACTACTTTTGAGCCCCTGAAATGAAGGGATTGTGTTAAAAAAATGCTTTAGTTGCCTCACATTTTTATGCAATCGTTTTGTTCACCCCACTGAATTAAAGCTGAAAGTCTGCACTTCAACTGCATCTGAGTTGTTTCATTTAAAATTCATTGTGGTAATGTACAGAACCAAAATTAGAAAAAAGTTGTCTCTGTCCAAATATTTATGGACCTAACTGTATGCTCCAAGGTATAATTAACAGTATGGGGTGGTTGCTAATTTAGTCATAAAAGACTGTGAATCGGTTATTTAAAAAAAAATACATTTTAAGTACTTAAATGAACACCATAAAGTTATTATTAAATTTAACATTTATAATTATTTTTTCTTGGCCAATATTACTTCTTGTGGTATAAGGGAGACAAACTGAAATGGCCTGTTGTGTTTTTTTTCGTTCAAACTAAGAAGCATCATAAAACGTTGACAATAAAGTACACACAAAGTAGTGAGACATATACAGATTAGGTGGAATTCAAAATGACCGCAAGTCGATTGAATCTATTCTTAGCCACTGCTTTTATGGGTTTTTTTAAAGTATGTTATCTTTGCCTTTAACAAGGTAATTTTTTTTTCAACAGTATTTTACCATTAATTTGCATAATTAAAAATACAGTAAATAACTAGAAATGGATGACATTAGCCTGTACATGTACTAATCTCTTGGATTCTAGTCAGAAATTCTGATACTCAAACTGGAATTGAACAAGAAAACTCTGCCAGATATTCATCATGGGGTATCATGAGGTGGGGGTTTGGCAGCAGTATGCAATTCCAGTCTGAATATGAAATCTGTGCATATCAATAATTTGTCATCTTCTGAATGTCTTTCTTTGTACTATGTTTTAAATGAATCTCTACTTTTAAATTGTATTTTTTCCCGCTGTCCATTTAACAGATAACAACCGAAAGAAGAAGAAGTCCATTTAACAGACACTTACATTTTTAGAAGAAATTCTAGCTTTTTTAAAACTATACAATTTATTTTTGTATAAACCAAAATCACACAAGAATACCGCAATGGGCTTTAACAGGCCCTGCCTCTTGACAACCCCCAGCCTTGACTCTCTGAGAAGAGAAGGAAAAACTCCTAGTAGGGAAAAAATGGAAGAAACCTTGGGAAAGGCAGTTCAAAGAGAGACCCTTTCCAAGTAGGTTGGGCGTGCAATTGGGTGTCAGAAAGAAGGGGGTAAATGCAATACAATACACAGAACAGAACACAAGTAATCCTCAATACAATATAATAGTGAAATAAAAATATTACAAGTACAGAGCATCTTTGATGATTTGATCTGGAATATTATCTTAATGTTGATGATGAAGGAATAGCTTACTGTTTATTTAAAATTAAAGTAAAATGTTTTGTGTAGATTCACATTCAAAGTACTTCTTATTTATATAATAGCTGCTTAAAGTAAAAGCAGCTTTAAAACAGAACCCTTAATGATGGGGCTCCTATGGGATTTAAATAGTGTCTCTTTCGTGAATTTTTGAATCCTGCCTCTGCTGTCTTGAATTAGGAGTGATATTTGATCCTGGTCTCTCCTTTAGAGCATGTATCAGTAATATGTTAAAAATGTAATTTTCTAGAAAATACAATAATGTATTGCTTCATATTTAGAAGCTTTACTGGCTGATATTCCATTAGTCTTTTTCAGTAATTTCAAATAGTCCAGAATACTGCATTTAAAATTTTTTTGTTTTTTTAAAATGTATCCCTTCCCATGACCATGCCGCTTTGTCTTCCCATTAAAAATGCCCATGCATTTTTATTCATGTGCTCCATGACATGTATGTAGGATATTTTCCTCTGTAGCACCTTAAATCTGGACCCGCGGCGTAGCATACGCCGCATAATTATGTATTGATGGGTGAACACTTCCTGAACGACACAGTTGTCCAAATGGGGTGGGTTTGTGGATACCACTGTGAGTGAATGAAAAGATAGACCTCTGGAGAGAGCAAAATATAATTGTCCGTGAGTGAACGCAGGACCGTCTGTGACGAAGAAGGCCACGCTGGTGAAAGTTACTTCGTCGGTAGGGATAAGTGTCAGTACTTGTAGATTAAGGTGTAGCGAGTCTTCGTTGTTGACGCTTAATATAGCTTGCGTACTGAGATGTTCCGGAGTCACAGTTGAGAAACACTTTGTTAATGTCTTTTAAGCACAGGGGAAAAAATGAACATGTGAAACATCCGTATAATGTAATAAGCCACCAAGAAAAGTAACATTTCAACAATGCTATCTACGACCCGATCTCTGTAAACAGAAGTGATAAGAAAATCGAGCCCGGTGTATTCTTTACCTGCCTTGTGGCGCTGTAGTAGTGCTGCTGCTTTGCAGTAAGGAGACTGTGGAAGATTGTGGTTTCGCTTCCCGGTTCCTCCCTGTGTGGATAGCGCTTTGAATACTGAGAACACTGCTATATCAATGTAACGAAGTATTAACAGGAAATTGCCTTCGTGTAATAGTAAAAGGTAAATTATCCGCGACAAACAAACTGTTTTACACGCTGCATACCAACCCGCAGCGTAGTATACTCCGCATAATCACGCCGCTTTTTAAATGTGTTTTAAGCAGAGGGAAAAAAATGAACATTTGCAAAATCCGTAACGCTGCTTTCAGTAAGTACAATGCACACGCATGTAATTTGTCGGCCACTTTTTGTCAGCCATCTTTTCTGGTTTGGGCTGCTTTTGCATTGTTACCGCTTGTGCATATTAAATCTTGAAATCCTTCGGGTAACTTATTAACTAACTAACACCCACCCACCCACACACACAGCTTGTGTGAAAAAATACACCCGTACTTTCATAATTTTGTTGCAGCCTATAGTGGAGTCAGGCACAGAGAAGGTCAGCTGCTGAGAGAGTGTCTCGACTGTTGCAGGGCCTGCATCGGTGAAGCAGGTGAGATGCTAATGAAACAGGCACAGGGCTTATTGGTTTTTAAAGACTGCTTCCTTCATTGTGTTTTAACCTCAGTTTTAAAGGATTGTTTTAAGGATCCCATGGGATACCCCTTGCAAACTGTTTTAGACACTGCATTCAGCTATTCACATCCGCGACAAACATGCCTGTTCTTACATGGTCCTGCCGCATCCACCCTCGTTCTCAAAGCATACATACCGCCTGGTCATGTGCCCACTCGCAAGAGCAACTCACGGAGACCCGCCCACCAACTCTAAGACCATGGCGTGTAAAACAGTTTGCGATGGTGGTGCGTGCGTCATAACCGAAAAGAATAATGAAAAGTCAACGTGGCTCAGAGGTGCATGTGGACTCCTAGCACAAACGAAAGTGACTTACGGGGTGGTCGGTGAGTTGTTTCGTCCGGGCACATGAGCAGGCAGTGGGAATGCCTAGAGAGCGAGGGTGAACGCGGGCCGGGGAATAAGGAGTGTTGGTGGGCGGGGAAACGTTTTCCGTGTTCCTGCAGGACCATCTAAGAAGACACATGTTTGTCGCGGATGCGGTGGACGCGGGCCGGGGAATAAAGAGTGTTGGTGCGCGGGGAAATGTTTTCCGTGTTCCTGCAGTACCTTCTAAGAGACGCATGTTTGTTGCGGATGCGAATTGCTGTATGTAGCGTGTAACACAGTTTGCGATGTTGCACGCGGACTTGCGTCGTAACCGAAAAGTCAACGTGGCTCAGAGCTGCATGTGGACTGTAGCACAGACAAACAGAAATGACGACGTGTTTTCCGAGGCGTCGCGTCCGAGTTGGTGGGCGTGGCTGTGCGAGTTTTCGTCGTATCCAATGGTCTTAGAGTGGGTGGGCGTGGCTCCTTCCTGCGTGCTTTCATAGGTGTCTTGCCCGCTCTGGCGGCGGCTTAGAGAATCTATATATGACTCCTTCCTGCGTGCTTTCATGGGTGTCTTGCCCGCTCTGGCGGCGGCTTAGAGAATTATATATATAGACACTTATTTAAAGATATCTTGTGTACAGTAATATGCAAGTGTTCTTCTCACATATAAGAAGGTTTTGATTTTTGTCAATATCGAAGACCTCTGGTGATATATGCAAAGATGGTTACATTCATTTTTGTGACAGGTAAATTGTAATTCAGTATTATGTGGTGTATCAAGCAAGAGAGAAAATGGATGCGCCTGATTGAAGCTTTAAAAGTTGATGCATTTTCCTTTGATCAGTTTTTCATATTGCCCAACAATGGACATTTTAATACTTTAATTTTGATTTCTTAAATGTAAAAATGCCAATGAAAAACAGTTATTAACTGACTTACCAATCATTAGACATTTATTAAAATAAAAACTGAAGATGACACACTGTTATGAGCTGTGCACTTTACGCAGGCAAAAAAAAGTAGATGATGATACAGTGCAAGAAATAGGAAGTGGTTTTGTAATTCCTTTCAAAATTTGAAAAACCTCAATCGTATCACCACTTAATCTCTGTTTGTTTAAAATGAAAATATTAATCTCGTTCAATCTTTCTTCATAACTCATACAGTACCTCTTTGCCCCAGCATTATCCTAGTTGCCTCCCCTCTTGCCTTTCTCTAGTGCACCTATGTCTTTTTTTAATATAGAGCCCAAAATTGAACACAGTACTCCAGATGGGATCTCACCAATGCATTATATAGTTTAGTCATAACCTTCTGTGACTTCCATCCATCCATCCATTTTCCAACCCGCTGAATCCGAACACAGGGTCACGGGGGTCTGCTGGAGCCAATCCCAGCCAACACAGGGCACAAGGCAGGAACCAATCCCGGGCAGGGTGCCAACCCACCACAGTACACACACATACACACCCACACACCAAGCACACTCTAGGGCCAATTTAGAATTGCCAATCCACCTAACCTGCATGTCTTTGGACTGTGGGAGGAAACCGGAGCACCTGGAGGAAACCCACGCAGACACGGGGAGAACATGTAAACTCCACGCAGGGAGGACCCGGGAAGCGAGCCCAGGTCTCCCAACTGCGAGGCAGCAGCGCTACCCACTGCGCCACCGTGCTGGCCCTTCTGTGACTTGTACTCTACAAATTGTGCTATATAACCTAACTTATTGTTACCCTTTTTAATGGCTTCTGTATACTCTTTGAATGTAGATATCGAAGGTATGAATCGACTATGACTCCTTCTCAAAAGGGGTACTTTCAAATTCCAGACCCCCCTTTGTGTATTAAAGTCTAACAGTTTTACTTCCTTTATTTTTAATGCCTTCCATTTGCTTATATTATATTTCATTTTCTATGAATCTGTCCAAGCCTGTATTGTGTCTAATTCCTTCTGATTGATTCTAGATCATCTGTCATTATACCTAGTTTTAGTTTCAGGTACTAGATGTCCATGTGTTAAATTATGTTGGACGGGTAGATGCTTTGGAGGGATATGCGTCTCTATTCTGGTGTGATTTTCAATTAGTCAAACATCAAAACAATTAGGAAATAAATTAAGAGCCCTTTTTGGAGCTCACATAAATTAAAAAGGCAATTAAAAACATGGCTTATTACTTAGAGGGAATTCAATTATTACTTATGTTTAATCCATATTACTAACCGAGAATGCTAAACCGGATGGACGCAGGGACATCCGGCCATGGGCCGTAGCCGCAAAAAGACATACTGCGCAGGCACAACAAGAAATGAGGCGCCGCGAGAGGCGGACAACACCACAGAAAAAAGGAGTGAGCACGCACCAAGAAATGAGGCGCCGCGAGAGGCGGACAAGACCACAGAAAAAAGGAGTGAGCACAGAAAAAAGGAGTCAAACGCAGGCGACGCACACAGCGCCGCACGAGCAAAACACACACACCCCCCCAACCCCCCAAACACACACACACACAAGCAACGGACAGGACACACACAAAGAGGACGATTCAACAAGCCCCTGGCACACAAAAAACAAGAGCCCGCAAACCCCCCCCCCCCCCCCCCCCCCCACACACACACACAAGCAACGGACGGGACACACACAAAGAGGAGGATTTAATCCCATTGCACACGAAACGGGACGCACACAAAGAGGAGGATTCAACAAGCCACAAGCACACAAAAAAAAAAAGCCGCGAGCACCACACAAAGCCCATTGGACACGAAACGGGACAGACTACGGACATAGCAAACAAAACGTACACAAAAACGACGATTCAGACCCACGACCACAGTAACATAAATAACAAATGACACACAAAGCACCATTTCTAAATGAACCGTCCGTATTAAACATACGTCATCTCAACACGTTCACAATATGCAGCATAGGTAGATCTCATTACAATGAGGCACTATTAACCGTTCAACCGCAGAAAAAGCTCCATATTAACAGTGAGTGCGATCCTCCTTATTACTTATCCATATTTCTCACGCTCAAGAACAAACAAATCATGAATTCACGATCACAGGTACAAAACGATACCGCTCGGATAACGGGACCAAACACAATTCACACTATGCAGCATAGGTGGATCTCATTAAAATAAGGCACTATTAACCGTTCAACCGCAGAAAAGGCTCCATATTAACAGTGAGTGCAATACTCCTTATTACTTATCCATAATTCTAGAAGAAAAAATTTCTCGGCTCCAAAAACGCAAAGCTTAACTAAAGCTTCGAACTGACGATGTACCTAAAAGTAAAAACTTTATGAACTGCATTAGATCCTACAATAGTTCATTTGCTTTTGCATCTACCGGAGTAAATATCAGGCCAACAAAAGGCAATGGCCCATACTGCTTTCGCATATGTGCACAAATACTGCATCGCATTGGAACAGTGCACCCTGAAACAAATCAACAACGCAAATATGCACAAATCTACATCCTAGATCCACATGACGCAATCTATCAATCAAAGTGCTGCATCGCAACAGGCACGGATTCAAAACGAAACACCTCCCGTCTCAGACATACGTTAACGGCAAGAAAGGCTACAACGGGCTTCTCACACAGCACAGGCAAATCGAATACAGCTCCAAAACAACACGTCCCAAATACTACACATGCAACGACATAGCAAACGAAACATACACAAAAACGACGATTCAGACCCACGACCACAGTAACATAAATAACAAATGACACACAAAGCCCCATTTCTAAATGAACCGTCCGTATTAAACATACGTCATCTCAACACGTTCACAATATGCAGCATAGGTAGATCTCATTACAATGAGGCACTATTAACCGTTCAACCGCAGAAAAAGATCCATATTAACAGTGAGTGCAATACTCCTTATTACTTATCCATAATTCTAGAAGAAAAAATGTCTCGGCTCCAAAAACGCAAAGCTCAACTAAAGCTTCTAACTAACGATGTACCTAAAAGTAAAAACTTTAGGAAATGCATTAGATCCTACAATAGTTCATTTCCTTTTGCATCTACCGGAGTACATATCAGGCCACCAAAAGGCAATGGCCCATACTGCTTTCGCATATGTGCACAAATACTGCATCGCATTGGAACAGTGCACCCTGAAACAAATCAACAACGCAAATATGCACAAATCTACATCCTAGATCCACATGACGCAATCTATCAATCAAAGTGCTGCATCGCAACAGGCACGGATTCAAAACGAAACACCTCCCGTCTCAGACATACGTTAACGGCAAGGAAGGCTACAACGGGCTTCTCACACAGCACAAGCAAATCGAATACAGCTCGAAAACAACACGTCCCAAATACTACACATGCAACAACGCGCCTCTCAAACGGCCCAAGCAAAACATACACCAGGAAAATTCATTCGGATTAATGAATGTCATTTGCAATCATTGTCATTCAGTTCACTTCCCTGAAGAAACAACTGGCAATACAAGTAATACATTTACACGTTGTTGTCAAAAGGTTCAAATTAGACTGCCTCCTTTACATTCATATCCTGAATATCTACAGAAGCTTCTAACTAACGATGTACCTGAAAGTGAAATCTTTATCAACTGCATTAGATCCTACAAATCGGTATCCACTATGAACATTAATGGTGGCACTGCACGTGACATCCGTCTTGCAAAAATGTTAATTATTGATGAATGTACAATGGCATCCAGTCACTTACTCAACACCATTCATAAACTTCTACAAACGTTTATGAATAATAATATTCGCTTTGGAGTAAAGGTACTTTTATTAGGAGGAGAATTTAGACAGTGCTTAGCTATTCTTCCACATGCCATGCGCTCAGCTATTGTTCAGTGCACCTTAAAATACGCAGACAATTGGCATTGCTTTCAAAAGATACAGTTAGTAAAAAGATACGATGTCCAGAACCAGATCATAACAATTGCTTATTACAACTGGGAGATGGTACACTCAACAATACAGATGGACTTCACCCACATATTATTACAATTCCTCAAGCCTTTATCTGCGACGACTTAGTTACAGACAGATTTGGAACAGCAATCTCATTAGACCAAATGCCCCTTTTAACAAAACGCACTATATTATGTCCAAAAAATATTAATGTGGAAAACATAAATACCCAAGTCATTCCATTAGTTCCTGGAGAGACACAACTCTTTCTAAGCTCTGACAAACTTGACTCTGATCACAACAATAACTATCTTCATTGACATTACAAGTTCTGACCTGGAATTACCTTTTACACTTAAACGGCGTGTACAAAGAAATTTTCCAATAAACCTTTACACTGTGCCACACACTTTATTGTTTGCTTTCTATTTGCATCATCTACACCTTCACACTATTCTATATCTCATTCATACATCATGCTCTTTATCATTCCCAACACCAAGGGTTGGCGAGCGAAGCGAGCAGGGGGCAGAGCCCCCTAGTAGCAGTAGAAAGTGCTTAGTCATAGGAGGTGTTCACATAGTTGTAAAGTATTCACGTTGTATATTCCTCCATATCTAATCCCTTTTCTTTGTATAAAGTGTCTTCAATGTGTTTGACTACCATGTATATTTAAGCACCTTTTAATACAGAAGATTTTGACTGCTCTGAAGGAAATATTTGAATGCATTTTTTCTATATTCCATATATTCTATAGCTATATATTCTGTATGTGTATGTGTATACAGTATATATAAACACAGTTTTATACATATGTGCATCATTATAGATTTCTTTTAGCTACACCTATAACATGGTATAGTTTGTTCTGTGATGTTTTTGTACTTTGAAATTCTACATTTCCATAGTCTATAGGATAATTTAATACTTGTTAGTTGTCTTTTTTTTCTATGTCTATAAAAACCTAGGATTGTTTTTGTGTAGTTAGAGTGGCTCAAGTAGAATGGAGAGTTCACTTGCCAGCAGTTAACAGATCTGTTAAATAAGTAGATACATTGATAACACTGGCAAGTGCTAATATGGATCCTAAGCTCTTTGGATCCATTACTCTTTGAGGTGGCTCACCATCTTTAACAGGACCCCTAACCTTTGCTGCACTCGTTGGAATCCTGTTTATGATATTGTAGGCTTTCCCTTTTTGTCAGTGTACCTGCTGCTGGCTTTAAAGCTGTTCATTTTCATGATGAAGTATCAGCTCATACTGTGGGTGACTTATCCCTGGCTGATAAAACTTGTCTGCACTGTTACATAGCTCTCTCTTTAAAGTCGCAGTCCCCAACAACCACTTCCAACTCCTTGAAATGACACATAACTCTTCAAAACAGTGTGATGTTCTTCGCTTCTGCTGCGTTCTTGCAGCCCGTGATAAGGGAACAGTACTGAGAAAGGCGCTATATAAATGTAATTAATTATAATTATTATTATTATTATCAGCAGGAGTCTTGAGCACTTTGCTGTCATGTAGTGCAGCAGAAGCATCAAACACTGCACTTTTGTGCATTACTGCAATTTGTTGATTACAAGTGAGCAGGAAATGCTCCATGTCTGGAGCTGCCAGTTGTATCTGTCTCTTGGCTGTTTTACTTCACTGAACTGGCACTGCAAACACCATTCCAGGTCTAGGTCTAATCTTTGTGACTCTCCTTCCATTGCTGCTTTGTAACGCCCCTGTGATCTGCCTCATCTTTTCCTGTGCAGTTTTACCACTGGTCTTGCTTCACATGGCCCATCTGGGGTCAGTGACAATACAGTCCTCCATACTTTTTCTCTGCTCCATGAGCTGAAAAATCTGAAGGCATCCACACATCCAGGTCAGTGGACCTTAAGAGATGGAGAAACTTTGGTGGAACTACAGAATTAACAGTCTTTCAGCTGTCTTCCCTAGACCTCCCCCCCAATATATTGATGTATGAGTAAGTTTTGTCCCCATCCCGCTGATCACACCAATGTAACGCTAGCACCAAGTGCCAATATGGATCCTTTGTTTTTTACTTGGCTGTTTCAAGAGGCTGTCTATCCTTAACAGGACCTCTCACCTTTGATGCATTAGTTGCAATCCTGTTTGCAACATAGTAGTCTTGCTGTTTTTATAGGGTGACTCATTTCTGGCTGATGCAGCTTATCAGCACTGATACAATATATACTGTACACTGAACCCTTTGCAGAGTAACTTCTGATCGTTTATTTAAAAGAAATCCACAACAATACCCTTTAAGCCAGCCCACCTTACCCTATATAGCCAATGTATGCATTTTATGTAATCATTTTAGAAGGCTTTAATACTACATTTTGCATTTAATTATTGTATTTGTATTTAATTATTGTTATTACTGGTACCTACTAATTAATTTTCGCTAATTACAATCCTAATATATTAGTTTAATTTTCTCAAATGCAAAATTGAAAAATGCATAATTATCCCATTATGGCAGAATAATAGAATGTGGCCATGACAACCCAAGGGTTTTGTTTTCTGTAGTTAATAAACTACTCAAACCCGCATCTGGCCCAACTACCTCTTCTACTGAAGTCTGTGAGAATTTCCTCCACCTTTTCCGTAACAAAATTGAAGATCTAAATAATTCAACTAACATAAATACATCATCTGTTTATATCTCTCCCTGTTCTCCCACTCCATCCAGCTCCTTCCCTAAGTTCTCACTAGTCACATCTACTTTTGTTAATGACCTGCTTTGTAAGATGAGGCCGACTAATTGTGTACTGGACCCCATCCCTAGCACACTACTTAAATCCTGCTTTCATGCCATAATCCCGACTGTTACAACAATAATGAACTCATCCCTTGACACTGGCTCTGTGCCGCTCACTTTTAAAACCGCTTCTGTAACCCCAGTGTTAAAAAAGTCTGGTCTTGATGCTGACAATCTTAACAATTTTCGGCCTATTTCCCACTTACTGTTTCTGTCAAAAGTTCTCGAGCGTGTTGTAGCCTCCCAACTCACCAATTACTTAACCTCTAATAAACCCTTTCAGTCTGGTTTCAGGGTGCAGCACAGCTGTGAAACTGCTCTGCTACAGGTAACCAATGATTTGCTTATGGCAGCCAACATATTAATTCCGTTAGACCTCAGTGCAGCATTTGACACTGTCAGACATGACATTCTACTGTCCAGAATGGAGAACATGCTGGGTATCTCTGGCACTGCCCTCCAGTGGTTCAAGTCCTATCTGACTGATAGGCAAGAGTTTGTTAGTCTTGGCAACAGCAGATCCAGCTCAGCGCCAGTCACACAAGGAGTTCCTCAGGGCTCTGTCCTCGGCCCTCTTCTCTTCTGTATTTATATGCTTCCCCTTGGTCATATTATTCATAGCTTTGGACTGGGTTATCATTTTTATGCAGACAATACTCAACTCTATTTCAATGTTAAAAGTGGAACTTCATCAGGCCGTGATCTTCAGCTCTCTCTGGATCGGTTCGCAGCTGAGTGTGAAGCGGCTGGGATGAGAATCAGCACCTCCAAATCCGAGACCATGGTCCTCAGCCAGAAAAGGGTGGAGTGCCCTCTCAGGGTTGGTAGCGAGATCCTGCCCCAAGTGGAGGAGTTCAAGTATCTCAGGGTCTTGTTCACGAGTGAGGGAAGAATGGAGCGTGAGATCGACAGGCGGATCGGTGCGGCGTCCGCAATGATGCGGGCTCTGCATCGGTCTGTCGTGGTGAAAAAGGAGCTGAGCCGTAAGGCAAAGCTCTCAATTTACCAGTCGATCTATGTTCCTACCCTCACCTATGGTCATGAGCTATGGGTAGTGACCGAAAGAAAGAGATCGCGAATACAAGCGGCTGAAATGAGTTTCCTTCACAGGGTGTCTGGGCTCTCCCTTAAAGATAGGGTGAGAAGCTCAGTCATCCGGGAGGGGCTCAGAGTAGAGCCACTGCTCCTCTGCATCGAGAGGAGTCAGATGAGGTGGCTCGGGCATCTGATCAGGATGCCTCCTGGACGCCTCCCTGGTGAGGTGTTCCGGGCACGTCCAACCGGGAGGAGGCCCCGGGGAAGACCCAGGACACGCTGGAGGGACTATGTCTCCCGGCTGGCCTGGGAACGCCTCGGGATTCTCCCGGAAAAGCTAGAAGAAGTGGCCAGGGAGAGGGAAGTCTGGGCATCTCTGCTCAAGCTGCTGCCCCCGCGACCCAACCTCGGATAAGCGGAAGAGAATGGATGGATGGATGGATGGAAGTGGAATTTCATCAGAGCTTTCTCCGCTCACAACCTACCTCAGTGAAATTAATACCTGAATGGAGCAGAACTCTTTAAGATTAAATTGCAACAAATCTGAACTCGTGCAAATTGGGACTAAAGTGCAGCTTAATACAATGAGCTCCTTTCCAGTCCATCTTGGCGGTGATCTCATCAGACCTGCCTCTACTGCAAAGAATCTTGGTATAATTTTTGATTCCTCCCTTTCTTATTCCGCCCACATAAATCATATTAAGAAACTTTCTTAATTTCACCTCCGTAACATATCCCGTGTTTGCTCCTTCCTCTCCTTTTCAAATGCTGAGAAACTCATCCATGCTTTTATCACATCCCGCATCGATTATTGTAATTCCCTACTGGCAGGTGCCCCTTCTAATCTTATATCACAGCTCCAGCTTATTCAAAACTCGGCTGCAAGAGTCCTTACATGAACCATCAACAGCGAGCACATAACGCCCATCCTGCTCTGCCTTCACTGGCTCCCTGTGTCTTACAGAATCAAATATAAAATCCTACTAATAACCTACAAAGCCTTAAATGACCTTGCGCCAAACTACATCAGTGACCTTCTGCAACACTATGTGCCTGTCCGCCCACTAAGGTCCTCTGATTCTAGAAATTTTATTGTGCTCCACACTAATCTACACTCCATGGGTGACAGGGCCTTCAGCTCTATAGCGCCCAGACTCTGGAATGACCTACCGAAATTAATCAGGTCAGCTGACTCCATGAATTCTTTTAAAACAAACAACTCAAAACTCATCTGTTCAGGAAGGCTTTTAGCTCTACTTGACTTTATTACCCTTCTCTCACTTTACCTTTATGTCAAGATGCTCATGTAACCTGTGTGTGTGTGTGTGTGCGCTAGACCATCAATTATGTTGTCTGTTAGGCTTTTCTCTGAATTTACTATCTTACACTTCTTTATTTATTTATCTGGTTTAGTACAATGCTATATACTGTATACCCTGCCATTCTATCTTAAACTCTGTGAAGTGCCTTGAGCATGGGAAAGGTGCTATATAAATAAAATGTATTATTATTATTATTATTAAATTATGCAGATTATCACATCTTTAACTACTAGCATTACCATGAATCCAATACATTTCAATTGAGGTTTTTAGATTGGGCATGGATAAATGCTTCTATAACTCATAGATATTTTGTGTACCTGCTGGAACATTTTAAAGTAGTGAAGCATTGTTTCATTTGAATAAATGTGTTATTTTTAAATATAGCTAAATTTAACTACAGAATTTCTCTGATGTTTCATTTTTTTAACTTTGTCATATAAAAATTTTAGAACATGTTTACCAAAGTATACCTTTTTTATTTTGAAAACATTAACATGAGATGAGTATTTCATTTGTTGCAAATTTCATTTGTTGTAAATTCTCAAAGCAATTTATTTAGATGGTAATTCCTCAATAGTAGTATGCTACAGTTAATTAAACAGTAAAGGACAAAGTGAGTTATACCTTTAATTGTCTAACTAAAGGTCTAGAAGCATTCTTGCCCTCGTAATGCCTCCTTTCAGAAGATCTGTTAAATTGACTACTGCAGTACCTATGCTTTAAAAAAAAGAATCATATTTCTAAAATGTTACTTTAATAGGTTGTTTCAGTTCTTAAATTTGTTTATATATGTTGTATTTACAGTTTCCTTAGCAAACCTGATATTGAGCAGAGAAAAGTAGGATTATTATACCAGTGGTTAAATACAGTGATATAAAGGTCATGAACTGTATTATCCTCATGCTAACACCAATGTAACACCAGTGCTGAGTGTTCGTATGGATCCATCTGAAACCATCTGGAATTTTAGTTTAACTCTAAGGAAACAGTAAGAAGGGGCATTTAAAAGGCAGTGCTTCAAAAATATTCAGCCCTCTTTAAAGTTTGCAAAAGTCTGTTAAATTACAAACAGTAGTAACACATCTTGTTCTAGTCTGTTCTTTTATGTAGAGTCACATAGGTAGCCTGAAAGATAAACAGATAGATAGATAGATTGGCCGGCCGATCCAAACAGGGAAATTGAGCTTTTTTACAGAAGCTCAAGAAATATTATAACAAACAACAACAACACCCTCTCAAATACACATGAATTTCAAAAAAGAATAAAACATCTGACTTTTCTAATTATGAGAGAGCAGTGAGGCATTATAAAGGTATGTTACCCTAGGTAAATATTTGAAGGACAAAAATTGGCTATATGTCAAGGTTAAAAAAAACGAAGCATTCTGTTTTAGATGAGGGTTTTGAATATTTATTAAATGAATAGTTATTAAATGTCTGGTTGTGCCACATCTGACTGCAATAATATCTTTTAAGTGTTTTAGAATATCTTTTTTATAAAACAATGTATACCTACTACTTGAAATATTATGGCTTCTAGAATTCAACATCTTGGGCTTGAATCCTGTGCCTGTTTTTTGTCCATATGCAGTTTCCCCTTTTTCCTTTTGTATGGGTAGGTCTTTCACCAATGTCCGCAAAATCTTGCAAATTATGTTAATTACTGATTTCAAATTGGAACTGTATTAGTGTGTGGATGAGTGGGCCCTGCCAAGAAAGTACAGGCAAGGATAGGCACCTGCCCCCCATGACCCTGAATTGAGAAAAGCATACTTGAATATTCACTGTTGCACTTGTTTTATTTGTCTAAGTTTCATTCTCATGATATGAGATTACAAGATTGTTTCTTTTTTCTTTTGTGTATGAACAGGGATGAAAGAACTCTCACCTCCTCCTTTGAATCTGAAAAGACTGTATAAGGAGACAATAGAAATTGAGCCAATTTTAATCATAATTTCTCCTGGAGCAGATCCTTCACAGGAACTTCTGGAACTTGCCACTGAGACCATTGGCAGAGAGTGCTACCATGAGGTAAAAAACAATCATCAGAGTTTTCTAAAATAAAGTGTGTGAGAGATAAAACATATGACTGTAGTAAAATCGCAAATTTCCCCATCTTCAGTTTTTAAACAGTGTTGTGTTCCAATGTGTATTATTTTTAAATTTTCTAAAAGTGAAGTGAGTAGTTTGTAAGTGAGTCTTCCTTGGAAAGAAGACTTTTGGAATGGAAAAGCAATTCTGATGGCTAATTTGCAGGTAGGCTATAATAAGTAAATCTTACGTTTCAGGTTTTTAATTCAAAACAAAGGATACATTTTGTGAACTGAAGTAATCCTCCCCTAAAACACATTAGCCTGAGAAAGTATAGTTTTTTTTCCCAGGTTTTCTGCTATATTCATATGTAATTTTATAAAGCGTGTCTCTTCGAAATAGAAATCACTTACCAATGGTAATATTCAACCAGACATCTTATAAGGTTATGAATATTATAAAAATGTGTTTATTGAAAAATCAGCTCAGCAGTTGCAACTGGTGTGTAAGGTGCTAACAGAGGTTTCCGGAGTGAAATGAAAGTTTGAAGTAGACACAGTTATGGCTGAGATTAAGAAGTAATATAGTTATTACTGTAACAATGCATCATTAGATTTGTCAAAGCAGGAAAAATCTCTTGCATAACATGAACTGACACAGGGGTTCTGACATCCGCTGATGACTTGGAGATGAAAGCGGGTCTCAAGAAACAACTGAAATTCTCAGAGAAGATTGCTAGCTCAATGCTCAGGCCAGATATCGTTCTATGAACTAGTGGAACTAAACAAGTGGTGCTCCTTGAGTTGACTGTGCCATGGGAGGAGAGGATGGATAAAACCTATGAAAGAAAGTGTGGCAATTACCAAGCACTCATCTTTGAATGCCAACAGAGGGAATGGCAGGCATGGAATCTCCCAGTGTTAGTGGGCTGCAAAAGATTTCAATATCAGTCACTATGGAGAGTCATTCCTATTTTGGGGATTAGAGGTTGAGAATGAAAGAAGCTTGTGGCTAACATCATCAAGCAAGCAGAGTCAAAAACAATGTGGCTGAGGCTGAAGTGCAGTGAACGTTGCAACAACTCACTCAGCAGAGGGTTTAGAGTTAAGTGGATGTGTGGCTTGAGGAGCCAAGGGGGTTGACCTAGGATGGTAGGTTTTGATTTTGGGTGCCCCAGAAGTGCTGTGGCCTTAAATCAACAAAACACTTGAGAAGAAGATGCCCATCTAACTACCCTTAAGAAATTTCTGAGGGCCCACACTACAAACCTCTGTCAAGAAATGGACTGGTGAAGGTGTGATTGCTTGCCATCCATCTGAGGATAGCATGGAACCCATCATATTAAAGCTAACAACAAAAAAATTTAATTCTTAGTGGGATCTTTATGTATAGTGAGGATAAATTAATTAAAAGATAGGTTTATCAATTTAGAAATCATTCTCTGATGATCGGTCTTTTAGTTACTTTGTATATTCTGCTTTTCCCAACAGGTGGCAATGGGCCAAGGTCAAGCTGATATTGCCATCCAGACTCTCAAAGAATGTGCACGCAATGGAGAATGGCTTTGTTTGAAGAACCTGCATTTAGTTACAGCTTGGCTTCCAGTTTTAGAAAAGGTCAGAACTTCTAAATTAAAGCTAACTTTTATCTCTATGTCCGTCACTTTCCTCCTTAAAAATGCTTCTACTGATGAGTAGTTTGCTAACTACATTTATATTTGTCAAAATTTTATTTATATATATTTTATATATGTGTATATATATTTGGTGGGAAACTCATCAGTAAGCTTATCTCATGCCATAACCACAGTTTCAAAGCACTTTGCAATATACTACACTCTGTATCTCTCTATCTTCTCTTTGTGTCAGTCCCTGCTCTACTCTTCTCCTCCCAGCAAGTTTCATCTTCCTCCTCTTGATTCTGGCTCCAGCATACTAGAATGGGGTTGCTTCTAGGTAATGCTGAAGCCCCATGAAATAGGGATTACTGATTTCCCCTTTGGCGAACCCCTCAGCACCCAACAGGGCTGCACCATGACACTGTAATACTCAGCGTGCCCTGCAGGTGTCCGTGTGGGAATCCTAGCCTGGGTGTACTGCCACCCAGTGTTTTGGGGAAGACACCAACCTGAATAAATTGTCATCCTTTCGCCTTCCATTACAGTGGGCCCGCGGTGTTGTAAGGATCCATTGTTCAGACCCAGTTGGGATGCCAGTTCTTGCATGCTGTCCATCGCAATATATACATATGTACTACTGGTCGAAGGTTTTAGAACATCTCCATTTGAATCCATATTGCAATCTATTACAGTACCATGATTGTGCAGTGCCTATTGAATTTTAGACAGACCAGATCTTTAACAGATTTTTCATTTGTTGTTGGTGTATTAGTTGAAGAATGTTTTTGTCCTTAATATCTGTATTGATCCAAGGTCAAAAAAAAAACCAGCAAATACCTTCTGGTAGTGTGTAGTTCATGACCCCTGTTGCTGTAATCTGTAACCGTCTCTTCAGTGACATGTCTCAAGAATTTTGACTTTTTGTTTGTCAGAGTATTTTCAGCACAGAGGTGAAATACATCTTGATCCCCTTTTGTTACACCCTGGATGTTTAGTAGCATGATCGCTTTTTTGTTTGGAACATTTTAAATATGCCTCTGGCTGATCCTCATTTTTCTCTTTTTTGATTTCCAAATTGCTGACAACTTCCCTCTGACCTTATAAGTCAAGGATACTAAGTTAGATGGATTTATATCAGGCAAGCCTGAAATAAATTAAATCTAAATATTAGTAGTCTATAGTTACAGTATCCCCCTAGTTAAACTAAATTTACTAAGCAAGAAAACATTTTTTAACCCGAGATGTTTGTGTAATTCAATACCTTGCAATTTGGAAAAATGAACATATCTTTAAACTGTGGAATCATTTTTACCTCTCACAATGTATAGCATGCTACTGTAATCCACAAACAAATCTGAACAAATTGTAAAAAATTTGTTGAAATTTAGATGTAGGAAATGACTTTCATGTAACTGCATTTATATATTTTAAGAAAAAAATAAGCAAGGTAAATAATTAAATCATCGATTATAATAGGTATTTTTTTTGTTATTATCCTTTTCTGACAAACTCTTGTTTTTTTGCTCTCATTTTAAGCATGAATAATGTGTCTTGCTCAGATTGATAACATCAGCTAAAATGATGCCAACCAAAATTTAAAATGCCATCATGTCAACATCTGTTTTAATTATCATTGTTTGTGTTTACCCAGGTTAGCTGATTTGCTACCAACCACAACCCACCATCATATTTCTTTCCTGTTTGCTGCAGTATGTTGCTCAGCCTTAAGGGGGAGGCTCATTTTTCTTATTGTAACTGACCACCATTTTCTTTCATGCCTTTATTGGCCTCCCTCCAGCTCAACTACATTGTCACTCCTGACCCAGTCATTCTCCGTCATTCTTTCCATAAGTCCAGAAGAATTCAGCCTTTTCCCCTTCTCATCACAGACCCAATGGCTTGATATCATAATTTCTTCCTATCTCTGAACAACCCTTCTTACCCAGTCTAATATAGTATGTTCATTTTAAAAATCTTCTTACACTTTGTCTAGACCTAGATACTATTGCAAAAAGAAAAAGGAGTATGACTAGATCTCTAGTAAAGTCTTACTGTCCCCTCAGAATTTCCACTGTTCTTTTTTGCAGTTGCATTACTTTATCCATGACATAATAATGACTCTGTAAACCTGTAAACATTAGAGTTCTTTAATAGATTGATTTTTCAGTCTCACTCATACTTTGTTTCATTCAGCATCCTTATTCTCTCACACATCATTATGCACTGTTCCATACACTATGACTCATGTGATTACTTCTGCCAAGATTCCCTTTTAATATTGTAGCATTGTTTAAGGTGAAATTCTGTTTCATTGGTGACTACTTTATTGACACATGATTTCTATACTTATTTTGAAAAATAAGGTTTAAGGCAAGATAATTGACCTAGAGGTAATTAAGCTAAATTAATACAAAAAAGAAAATATAAACAGTAACAAAACTGTTTTGTATTGAAAGCAATATACATTTAACTCTTGTGGATACCAGGGGCACTCCAGCCTCCCTAACTCAAACACAGACAGGCAGAGACATAAGTTCCCAGCAAAACACATGTTTATTTATAAGTGGGGAAGCGCTTTTGTCTCACTCCCCACAACAGCTCAGTACAAAGAGTACCAAATACACAGTCCCTTCTGTCTCCTCTTCCTCTCCCTTGCGCCGCCACTCCTCCATGATCAAGCTTTGTCCCTCTTCCTCCCAACTCTGGCTCCTCAAATGGAGTGAGGCAGTTCCAGAGGTGGGTAGAGTAGGCAAAAATTGTACTCAAGTAAGAGTAGTGTTACTTCAAAATAATATTACTCAAGTAGAAGTAAAAAGTAGTCATCCAAAAAATTACTCAAGTAAGAGTAAAACAGTATTTGGTGAAAAGACTACTCAAGTACTGAGTAACTGTTTGAACATAATAAATGATTTATTTTTTAGAAATGTTGTAATAAGACAGACAAAATTATAAAAAATGTGCAAATTCTGCTATTTCCAAATAATACAAAATGAGTAAAAATATATAACATCTTTACAAAATAAAGATGCACAAATAACACAAAGTTCCAAATCTCAGTTTTTCACAACAAAGCTTTTGAAGCCAATACCTACAGTAGGTAACATGTATGTTTGAACAGTGCAAACTACTAAAAGTGACAAGATATACTGTACACTGACAGTATAATACCGCATGTTCACTTTGTGGTGTAGCGGATCCGCAGCTTCAAAAAAAAAAAAAAAGGGCCAGCCGTGTCACTCCCCGTAGGTGCAGTTGCACGACCGCGGGCAGTTAATGCGGTAGTTGGAGCAAGTCACACCTACATCTGCGGCGTGTGATTAAGGCCCATGGAGACGGGAGTGTATATATATGGGTCGGCACAAAAAAAGAATGGGGAATCAAAGAAAAGGAGAAAAGAAAAGAGTCTGTAGGGGACCAGCATCGTCACACACTTGCCCTCCAAATAGCACACCTGATAGAAAATAACATTAGAACAAGGCAGCTTGTGCACGTACAAGAAGTCTCACTTTACCATGACTGTTTGTGTCTGTGCATGTTTGGTTAAAACCTGCTTGTTCTTCACTCAGTGAAGTGATGGTTAAGCTTCAGCAGGAGTTGGCTCTCAAGGTTCTTGCAGTGAAGCTGTGACCGTTTAGCATTGAACAGACTCCCCACATGACTAAAAGTCTCTCACAGGCTGCAGACGCAGGAAGTTTGTGTGTGGTCCTGTGACTGCATGGCTACGTCTGATTGGTGAAACTGAGTCATGTGATTATTGTTGCTGCATCTGATTGGTGAAACAGTCATGCAGTAGATCCACTGGCGACTTCTCTCTGGCAAAAATGCAGTATATCTAATGTGTAAATGGAAAAAAGTAACGAGTTGAGTATTGCCCAATGTAGCGGAGTAAGAGTAGCGTTTCTTCTTCACAAATGTACTCAAGTAAAAGTAAAAAGTATGGTGCAGTAAAACTACTCTTATAAGTACAATTTTTTTAAAACGTTACTCAAGTAAATGTAACAGAGTAAATGTAACTCATTACTAACCACCTCTGGGCAGCTCCTTTTATGTTACACCTGGGGTGGCTCATTAGCAATACCTGGAATTACTCCCAGGTGTGATGGAAACCCAAAGTAGGGTTCTACAGCTCCCCCTGGGTGCCCACACGGAACCCAACAGGGCTGTGCCAAACTTCAACTCCCAGTGTGTCCTGCGGGAATCCATGATGCCACAACCACCCAGGAGGACTGCCCTCTAACTTCCCAGGGAAGGTAGTGCCTTGTGGATGCACACTCCCCAGGTCCTTCCATTCAGCTTGTGTCCTGGATAGATAATGGCTGTGGCTGCCTGTCACACTTTCCTTTGTTTTTTTTGTTTTTTTCTGTAAAAAAGCCAGAGAATCTTTGGATCTGTTACTTTTCTGCTTGCCATTATTTCTACCAGAAGAGGCCCAATAATAAGATAAAGAGTTGTTAAAAAACTACAGGGAGCATTTAGTTTCAGTCATTTCCACTAAAGAGCGACCATTTAAGTGTAACAGAGTAATTGTGTTTGCAACAAAGCCAGTTTGTGTTTAATTATTGAATACCTTTGTTTATTAGATAAATTAAATAAGTTAAAACTTGTTAATATTCCACTTAGGTTCTTCATTTCATATTAGATTTTGTTTGCAGACCTTCAGTTTCAGAAAATTACAATAATAAGTGGGAATAAGGAAGACAGCAAATACTTTTGTCACAGCACTGTGTATGTTTATGGCTACCCAGTAACACATGCATGGAGATCTCTTGGGACACCCAATAAACATATAACATACACACACATTGGTGGGTTGGGAATGTGGCTAAGTCATTGTGATCGGTGGGGGGGTTTGCGGATATTGGGTGTAAAGTCTTGTTTATTATGAATATGTTCTTCTTAAGTTTGCAAATGCTGGATTTATGTCCAAGTGCCTGTTGATGGCGTTCTCATTTGATAACCAAGATTAGGTCAGCTCTCTGGCTCTTTTGGTTCTGGCCTTGAATTTTGCTTGTACATTGTCCCAGTTAAATGTATGTCCTGTTTATTTAGTATGCGTATAGATCAATGATAGTGAGTCCTTTCTTCTGATGGCGTTGCGATGTTCCTGTATACGTGTTGCGATTCTTTTTGAAGTTTGTCCAATGTATACCGCTGAGCAAGAACTGCATGGAATGCTATAAATTGCGTTTCGTGTTTCTGCTGTCGATTTCTTGTTTTTAGCATTAAAGAGGACTGTGCACAAATTGTTCGTGGGTTTGTGTGCTATTCTGACGCCTGACTTGGCCAGGATGCGCGCTGCACCTTCAGACACTTTGTGGTGATAAGGGAGTGAGTGCCAGGTGGGGTGGGGGTTCTGATTCAAGTCGATTGTTTGCTGAGTTTTTTGGCGTCTTCTGTGTAAGCTCCGATTAATGAATGTTTTTAAGTATCCGTTTGAAGTGAAAAGATGGAAGAGATAGCGTCTCTCATTCAAGGTGGATTTTTCAAATGTTCATTTTTTTCCATGTGCTTAGAACTCCTTAAAAAAAAAGTGTTTTTAGCAAGCGGTTCGTAGCGGTATAGCACCTACTCTTGCAATGTTAGTTTTCTCTGTTGTTCAAGGTTTTCTCAGTGTTATTCAATGTTTTTACATTTAGTTTACTATTACATTGTGCATTCTATGGTATAATTAACTATATTTGTGCTTAAAAAAATATATATTTACATACAGTTCGTACGGTCTGGAACGGATTAATTGTATTTACATACAATCCTATGGAGGAAATTACTTCGGGTCACGACCAAATCGAGTTTTGGAATGAATTACGGTCGTGACCCAAGGTTCCACTGTCTGTATATATATGTGTATGTGTATATATATATATATATATATATATATATATATATATATGTGTGTATGTGTGTATATATATATATATATATATATATATATATATATATATATATATATATATATATATATATATACAGGTGCTGGTCATAAAATTAGAATATCATGACAAAGTTGATTTATTTCAGTATTTCCATTCAAAAAGTGAAACTTGTATATTAGATTCATTCATTACACACCGACTGATGTATTTCAAATGTTTATTTCTTTTAATGTTGATGAGTATAACTCACAACTAATCTAATCTACAATAAGTTAATCGTGTATTAAATTCTAACAAAATAAGTGAATGATTGCATTCAAAATATAATAATTCAGTATTCAAGTGTAGGTTATGTTTGCAAAGTAATTACTCCCCAGTACTTTTGTAAAAATCTCCATTTGTGAATAGGCTACATATTTGATAGGGCTAAAAAAAATTATGAATACTCAAGAGTGAAAGTTCTGTTTAGGAATACTTGATGTGATCAGTTGCATAGCAAAAATTACAACAGAATATGTTATTCCTTATTTTTTATTATGATTTATGCAATTGAATTATTTTAAATTAATGGTATCTTTCTCACACTGCATTTTCCTCTCAGTCAGCTTTATTCCTGGAGCTTTAATGTCTAAATGTGTCACCAAAGGATTATGACACTACTTGTTGCAGAAAACCAATAGTCTTGAAATTTCCAGATATTCTGCAGTAATTGTAGACATTAGGCCTTTCAGTGCTGGAGTCTTCTGGGCTAATGTACTATAATTATTAGCCCAATTAGCTTTGAAATGGCAGGTGAAGTTAAGCAATGAAAATTTGCTTAAAGTTGAAATGTCTGTTTTGATTGGTTTCTTGTTATATTCTGATTATTATCAGAAAAAGATGGTATGTAGTAAATATAATTAGAGTGAGGTTTTATGTAGTCATTGTAATATGCAACTATTATGTTATATGATTTATTCCAAGTTCAAAACAATAATGAGAATGCAGAAATTAACAGAGTTGATCCTTTTTCTATTAGTATAGGTTCTTCATTAAATTCCCCTTAGTTCTCACATTTGACAAAAATGTGATTTTAATTTAGTTCATTTAAGTTAGACTGAGATGTGAAATGACCCTTTGGAAAACTATCCCACATTTAAGTTAAAAAAAACAAAAAAAAAAAAAACAAAACTGAGGCCAATGTACAACTGAATCCGCTTCTTATCATGTCCTTGCAATCACTGTGCATCAGCTAAAGCATAGATAAAATAAAAAAGTCACACTTCCCAATAAGATTGTTTGATTGTTATCTTAGCCATTGATTCAAATTAATCTATAATTGATTCATGACATGCAAAACAAAAATAAATTGGTTAAAGAATACCCGTTTTACCTCTGTCAATCAGAAATCTATTTATAGCCCCCAAGCACATTTCTAAATGTCAGAATTACAGACTTAATGAGTACAGTTAAATCATTCCTTCTGAAAAATCTAGCATGACAGATTTCAAAAAGAATTTCCTTTTTCCACTCAAATCTGAATACTTACTCCATTTCAATTTTAAGAGAATTGTCTTTAGCCACAGAATGGTCATTTTCCATGTAAAATTAAACAGCATATAACATATTACTTTGAAAAAAAAATGTGATTTCATTTTTATTGTCATTTTTTTTCTTCCTCTTTTCATGTATCAAATATCTTTGTCTTTTTTAAAGTCAAGAAATAATATAAAGTAAAAACATAATGCTTTCAAGTGAGTCACCCTCTTTTTCATACAAGTGATAAAGAGTACATCATTTATTTGTGCCCTGCAGGCTGAGAGTGGTTATGAAAGGATTTTTTAATAATTGAAATAACATGGCAGTCAGATGAAATGCTTTATCTGCCTTTTCACAGCATTTAATAATTTAGTCTTCTTTTTACACAGTTTTAATTTTGGCCAAATTACTTCTTCTTAAGCAAACTAATACCCTTTGTGGTAATTTACATTATAATGTTTAATAATTTTAATTATATAGTTTCATTTTATTTTATTTGTTATTTATAAGTTTTGCATTTTACAATTTAGTTCATATTTTATTTTTATTTTTGGTATTGCTTATGAATTATAAATACATTAGGATTTGATTATCTTCATTCAAGATATTATTTACTTAGCAAGAACTTTTCCAAATATCACACTTATCTGTTTATAGTTCTACTAATCTAGTTATTATCATACATTTTTGGATCATATACAGTAAGCTTTCCTTCTTTGTATGGTAATGTTTTTTTATTATTATTATTTTTTATTTTATCAATTTTATTGAAATCACACAACATTCCATACAAATAGATCAATTTTACAAGAATAGGATTGAAAACAAATCAACCCCCACCCCTGAGAAAGAGAGCATGGCAGCAGAATAAAACTTAAACCTAATAAAAAATAAGTAAATAGATAAATTAATAAGTGAATATGGGCGGCACGGTGGCGCAGTGGGTAGTGCTGCTGCCTCGCAGCTGAGAGACCTGGGGACCCGGGTTCGCTTCCCGGGTCCTCCCTGCGTGGAGTTTGCATGTTCTCCCCGTGTCTGCGTGGGTTTCCTCCGGGTGCTCCGGTTTCCTCCCACAGTCCAAAGACATGCAGGTTAGGTGGATTGGCGATTCTAAATTGGCCCTAGTGTGTGCTTGGTGTGTGGGTGTGTGTGTTTGTGTGTGTCCTGCGGTGGGTTGGCACCCTGCCCAGGATTGGTTCCTGCCTTGTGCCCTGTGTTGGCTGGGATTGGCTCCAGCAGACCCCCGTGACCCTGTGTTCGGATTCAGCGGGTTGGAAAATGGATGGATGGATAAGTGAATATAGATAAATGGAGAAGAAAAAGAAAAAAAAGAGAATAGGGAGAGAATCTGCTTCCTCAGTGCTTTAAAAGCTTATTCTAAAAATGTTATTAATTAGATCCTGTCAGGTTTTGAAAAATTTCTGCACAGATCCTCTAAGTGAGAATTTTATTTTTTCCAATGTCAAATAATAAATAACATCAGTTACCCACTGACTTAAAAGGGGAGAGTTAGGATTCTTCCAGTTGAGAAAGATAAGTCTACGTGCCAATAGTGTAGTAAAGGCAATTGCAGTTTGTTTGTCCTTCTCCACTTTAAGCCCATCTGGAAGTACACCAAACACAGCTGTTAGTGGATTAGGAGGGATTGTGACACCAAGGCTGTCTGAAAGGCATTTAAAAATTTTGGTCCAAAATGATGTTAATTTGGTGCAGGCCCAAAACATGTGACCCAGTGAGGCTGGAACTTGATTGCAGCGTTCTCAGGTTGGATCTTGCCCTGGAAACATTTTGGACAATTTTAAGCGAGACAGATGTGCTTGATATATAATTTTTAGTTGAATAATTGTATGCTTTGCGCACATGGAGCTCAAGTGAATTCTCTGCATTGCTACCTTCCACTCCTTTTCTGATATGTTGAGGGAGAGATCCTTTTCCCATTGTCCTCTTGGATCTTTGAAAGGGAGGGACTGTAGAATGGTTTTATATATTGCAGAGATGCTGTCTAAGTCCTTGAAACAGATGGATATATTTTCCAGCACAGAGGGAGATGGGAGGTGAGGAAAATTGGGCAGGTTCTGTTTAACAAAGTTTCTAATTTAAAGATAGTGAAAGAAATGTTGCTGGAAAGTTACATTTAGAATGTAATTGTTCGTAGGATTCAAAGACGTTGTCTATGTACAGATCTCTAAGTGATTTAATCCCTTTGTATAGTAATGTTGATAAAATATAATAGTTTTTTTTATCATCACCTTGTTTCTTTTTAAATTCGGTAATAGAAAAATGGGGTAACAGTGCCTTTTTATCTCCTGCTGCTCAGTATAAAAAGGAAAATTAAAAAATAATTAAACTATAAAAATAAATTTATTATAATGAAGCACAACCTTGCTGCACTGCATCTTTAAATATTCCTCAGTTATCAAACAACGTCATGGGACATTTGCTACCTACCTATTCTCTCAAGGACATATCTTTTAAAATGCATTTAAATCAAAATAAACCAGTAAGTAAACAGAAGCTTAGTACGTTCTGCACCTATTACTGGAGATTCGCTTGACTTCAACTTTGATTCCACTTTGAGTCAGAAATGGGTATTCTTTTATGGTGAACTTTTAGATACAAGCCCAAATTTACAGTACAGTATTAACCTCTAGCAGTATTAGTCAAATTTCCTAGGCCTTGTAAGGCCAGGTTTATACTTCACGCGACGCAACGCATGATCCAGCAGATGCTCCTGCTACGCAAGCATTTTATTGTTTATACTTGTGCCCGTACTTTACGTAAATCTGGAAGAATCCACCAGGTGGCAGTGTGAGATATTATCACAGTGAGAACAGGTTCTGCTTTGCTGTCTTGTGAATTGCCTGAAACACCCATTAAATTCCGATGACACCTTACCATAATATCTCTGAAAAGGATGTTTAATGATTAAATCCATATATCCAGGTATGTGTCCATTTCAGCAAGCATTGGGTATGTGGCAGAAATAATCCCTAGATGGGGCATCAGCTCATCACAAGGTGAATACAAGCACTCACACACACTAGCGTCATTTTAGTGTCTCCAAATCTGCATATGTTTGGAAGGAAATCGGAACACACTGTGGAAACCCAGCAGGAAAACATTGTGAAAGGTGCTATATAGCGCCCAACCCGGCACAGACTGACGCAGAGGCATATACTTAAACAAACAGACTTTTATTTTCTCTTCAGCCGTGGGGCACGTCTTCTCCATGTCCCACAGGCCCAACACATTCCCAAAAAGCACTTAACACACCAAAACACTCTTCTCCTTGACCACCACTCCTCCTCTAGCTTAGTCCTCCTCCTCCCGACTCTGGCTCTCGAGTGGTGGTGGCTGGCCCTTTTTATAACCCACCCGGAAGCGTTCCAGGTGCTTGACCACCTGGTCCTAATTGCATTTCCGGGTGGGGCTGTAGATTCGTCCAGCCGGGCTGTTGGAAGGAGACAGCCCCCAGAGCGGCCACCCCGGGCCCCAACCAAGCTGTGGAGGACTCCATCTCCCATGGAGCCCTGCGGGAGGTTGGTGAATCAGCGTCGGCCAGGGAGGCTGCCACCAAGCGCCCCGGGGGAGGTATTGAGCTGTCCATGGCTGCTCCCCGGGAACATATACAGCAGGTGCATCCCGGCCGTTCGTCACAACATGTAAGCTCCAGGCAGGGAATACTAGCAATGTGACTCCCTGCAAGACAGCAGTGCTACCGCTCCACCACCATGTCACCCCCATATGTGTAATTATTAACAGTATTCATTATTTAAACAAAATGAACAATTTATCTGAAAAATGTAACATACATACTTTAATGCATTTCATCATGAAAGTGATATCAAGTATAATTATAAGGATTCTAAATGTGCAGAAAGTTGGAATATCATACATTTAATATGTTCTGTGTGGTGATCTATTGCTGTTTGCCGCTGCTGTCAGGTCAGGAGGAAGCCTCAGAAAAAAAAGATGGTACAAAAGATAGTATGTGAGACTTTTAAAATGTATCATATCATTATGATCAGGAATATGCGACTCTTAAATATAAAAGCACCATGAATGCATCTGTATGTCGGCATTTTGCTTCACTACATTGAACCATTCATCAAACATCGAAGCTCGCACATTGATCCCATAGGATCCGCATAGTGACTTTCTGTCACATGTAGATAGTAAACAGAGACTCTGATATCACGTTCCAACTTTTATCACACTGCGCCCCCTGACTTCTTGCTGGTACTGCAACTCGTTTTAGCGTTTTAGTATAATAGCTGCTTAACTTCTACTGTCTTCTAGGTGGTAGACTTCAGACCTGATGACACTGGTAGTATGGGGCACTGGATTGATTCTCTCTTAAGCATATTGATTTCCTTTTGATTTTAATAATAAAAAACTGATACATTGTTCTTTCACCTCGGTGTCGAACTTCAAATTCGGCATCTTGGACTTCTCTGACTAATACAGCAGAACTTTTTATATGCACATTTTAATGAATGCATCGCTATGATTATTTTGGAAATACACACTGAGCATGGTACTTCAAGAGGTACAGATGTGAAGTGTTAATGGAGGAAGGGGACACCCACTTATCTGTATCAGTAGAAACAACCCTAGAGTTCAATTTTGAATTTCAGCTGTCACAGGTAAGACATCCTCACATCCTGGTTGGTCCTGCCTTGTTCATAATGCTACTTGGGCCATAATGCTGGGTCTCCAATGTTGAAAATGATTACGGTTGTGTTAGCATTTAAGCATAACACACTGATAATACCATTTTCAGTATACCAATACTAAGTGGTGAATTTTAATATTTTTAAAGCTTTCAAGTGATAAAAACTTCACTGTAAAACACATCTCACTAACTTTTACAAGATTAGCCCAGAGTAAGCTCAGGAGCACAGTTTAGTCATAAGCTGGTGCTAAAAGAATTTTATTACCTGATGTACAATATGTGAACAAAATTACTTAGCCAACATATTTTTGTGTCTGTGTGAATAAGTAGAAATTCTTACAAAGCATCTTATTTGCAGTTTCCCTATCCTGTCAATAAAACTGTTTAAAAAGATCTTGCTGACTATTTTCAGGTCTTTTTTCATGTGAAGCATGAAAGGAAATCCCTCAAAGCAACATTCTGAATTGTATATACTCTTCTCTAAATTGTTTGATGCAAATCTTGAGCTGATAAATTGGCTTTCGTGTGCATGCATCTCAATGCATTGCCTCAAGTTAAAAATAATAAATAGGTCAGGCCAAACAAATGGGTTTTAATTCTGGAAGTCAGACATCTTTAGGCAAGGAAATCCACTATTTACAGTATGCTGAAAAAGACACTTGTATTAGGCTATCAGTGGTAGTAAAGGTGGCAGTATAAGAAACATTTAATTTTTCACATACTTCAGCACAGATTTTTTCAATTTAAGAAGTTTCAGATATAGGAAACAATTAACTGTAGACCTCCATTCTCTGTACACTAATAAACCCTAAATGTGTGTTACAATGATGATGTTTTAGGGTAAACAAATGACAACTCTACAATAGGAACATAATGGGAAGTGAAATAACCTGACAAGTCAGATTTTCATTGAACACTTTTTTTAAACATTTGAGTTAGAATGCTCCAAACTAAATATGCAGCGGCTTTCAGCACAGTTTACTCCTTTCAAAATGTACTTTGTTTGGCCATCCCGTACTGATTTGATGAAGAATAGGTAGGGTACCCCATAAGATGTCAGTGCAAAATTGGCAATAGACAATTGGGGTAGACTTATGTTGGAGAAAGCAGAGAAGTTATTCTTCTGTAATGTGGATGAATGTGAAGAGGCAAGAACAGACACACATGGAAATTGCTTTTCTCAGTTTTGATATTAAAGGACTATCAATGGTATTGGATAACAGTTATACCGGCTGAGTGAGGAGTTGTATGATGAATGAGACATGAAAAGCAAAAGCAGAGTTGGAAAAGACAGAAAATGCAGTATTCAGGTGCATAGTGCAGAGCTCAACAAAAGAGTTGGTTTGGAGAAATGAAGTCATGGTTTGAGGAGAAACTGATAGAAACAGTCTTTAATTTTAAAGGAGAGTACAGGTATAAGATAGTTTACAAATGAAGTGAGACAATTCAATACATCTTTCTTATTTATTTAAACAAAAGCTAAGTTGTACCAGGGCAGCACAGTGGCACAGTGGTAGCACTACTGCCTCGCAGTAAGAAGACCTGGGTTCGCTTCCCGGGTCCTCCCTGCGTGGAGTTTGCATGTTCTCCCTGTGTCTGTGTGGGTTTCCTCCAGTTGCTCCAGTTTCCTCCCACAGTCCAAAGACATGCAGGGTTAGGTGCATTGGCAATCCTAAATTGTCCTTAGTGTGTTCTTGGTGTGTCAGTGTGTGTGTGTGTGTGCTCTGCGGTGGGCTGGCGCCCAGCCCAGGATTTGTTCATGCCTTGCGTCCTGTGCTGGCTGGGATTGGTTCCAGCAGACCCCCGTGACCCTGTGTTAGGATATAGCGGGTTGGACACTGACTAACTGACTGAGTTGTCCCAATACATGTGCTTTATGGTGACAGTGAAGGGATAGAAGCCATGAGGGAGCTTATAGGAAAAAAGTGGCAATTGATGTCATAAAAAATGAAAGAATTAAATCTGGGCAACAGCCATCATACAGAAAAACAGTGTAATGGCTGAAATACTGTCTTTTTTCTTTGTTTTTATAAGTTTTTCAGATAGTCCTTACTATTTAATGGCTGTTTGTGTTCTTTTTGTTGTTTACCAACAATTATTTTATATATTTTCTGGTGTATTATTTCAATACAGCATTTAGGTAATCAGCACTACGTTATATATTTTCATTGATATTCTCCAGTGATCCATTTTTTTTATTTTTTGTTCATTATCCCAGTGTCAGCTCCAGGGTCATCTAGAGCTGGCTTAAATAAAATACAGGCCTTTTCAGTGGTTCAGGTTTTTTTTTATGCTTTTCCTGCTGGGAGAATGCTGTCTGCTTCACTGAAATTATGCCACTTTTAAAAAAGTGATGTTTTATGCTTATAAATATTTGTAATGAATATATTTATGTTCATAGCCTGGTTGGTTTAGCAGGTACTGTGTTATAATTCAGTTTATTGGTGAGGTGCATGGAATTTGTATTGGTTTCTTCTGGGGACTCCAGCTTCCCCCCACCACAGTTCAAAGGCATGCAGTTGTGTTTATTGACAATTTTAAATTGACTTAGTGTTTTGATACCCTGTTATTTACTGGGATTGTGTCCAGACTCAGGTTCTTCATGTTGACCAGGAGGGTTCTAGCTCCCTGCAATCCTATACTGGGTATAGAACAGGGATGTGTAAAAGTTCAAAGTTTGTGCAAAACTGCTAAATTTGGCATTATTATCTGTTAATATAATTAATATAACTATACAGTGATCCCTCGCTATATCGCGCTTCGCCTTTCGCGGCTTCACTCCATCGCGGATTTTATATGTAAGCATATTTAAATATATATCGCGGATTTTTCGCTGCTTCGCGGGTTTCTGCGGACAATAGGTCTTTTAATTTCTGGTACATGCTTCCTCAGTTGGTTTGCCCAGTTGATTTCATACAAGGGACGCTATTGGCAGATGGCTGAAAAGCTATCCAGCTTACTTTCTCTCTCTCTCTCTCTCTCTCTCTCTCTCTCTTGCGCTGACATAGGGGGGTGTGAGCAGGGGGGCTGTGTGCAGCTGCTTCCTGAAGGACAGGCTGCACGGAGCTTCGCATACTTAAAAGCTCAAAGGGCACGTATTGATTTTTTTTATCTGTCTCTCGCTATCTCTCTCTCTCTCTCTCTCTCTCTCTCTCTCTCTCTCTCTCTTCCTGCTCCTGACAGAGGGGGTGTGAGCTGCCGCCTTCAACAGCTTTGTACCGGCGGTGCTTCGCATACTTAAAAGCCGTATTGATTTTTTTTTTTGACTGCTTGCTTTGCACTCCTTTGAAAAGGAAGATATGTTTGCATTCTTTTAATTGTGAGACAGAACTGTCATCTCTGTCTTGTCATGGAGCACAGTTTAAACTTTTGAAAAAGAGACAAATGTTTGTTTGCAGTGTTTGAATAACGTTCCTGTCTCTCTACAACCTCCTGTGTTTCTGCGCAAATCTGTGACCCAAGCATGACATTCTAAAAATAACCATATAAACATATGGTTTCTACTTCGCGGATTTTCCTACTTCGCGGGTGGCTCTGGAACGCAACCCCCGCGATGGAGGAGGGATTACTGTATAATTATACAGTGGAACCTCTGTTCATGACCATAATCCGTTCCAAAACTCTGGTCGTAAACCGATTTGGTCGTGAACCAAAGCAATTTCCCCCATAGGATTGTATGTAAATACAATTAATCCATTCCAGACCATACGAACTATATGTAAATATATATTTTTTTTAAGTTTTTAAGCACAAATATAGTTAATTAAACCATAGAATGCACAGCGTAATAGTAAACTAAATGTAAAAACATTGAATAACACTGAGAAAACCTTGAACAACAGAAAACTAACACTGCAATAGTTCGCGCTATAGCGCTACCAACCGCTGGCTAAAAACACTTTTTTTAATGAGTTTTAAGCACAGGGAAAAAAATGAGCATTTGAAAAAATCTGTAATTTAATAAACTACCAAGAAAGTAACATTGCAACAATGCACGCTACGAACCGATCGCTGTAAACAGAAATGAAAACAAAATCAAGCCCAGTGCATTCTTTAACTGCCTTCCTACCTTATGTGTCCAGCTCTCTGTCTCGCGCTGCCTGTGTGTGTGCGTCTCTCTCTCTCTCTCTCGCGCTGCCTGCGCATGTGTGTGTCTCTCTGTCTCGCGCTGCCTGTGTGTGTGTGTGTGTGTGTGTGTCTCTCTCTCTCGTGCCTGTGTGTGTGAGTGTGTCTCTCTCTCGTGTGTGTGTGTCACGCTCTCTCACTCTCTCTCTTGCTCACTGCACAGGAAATGCACAGGGAGAGACTGAACATGTACAAACCAAAAGGGAAACTGGCTTGTTCCTATACCGAGTGTGTGGTCGTGAACTGAGGCAACAGTTTGGTGAACTTTTTAGTCGTAAACCGATTTGTACGTGTACCAAGACGTTCGTGAACCGAGGTTACACTGTACATTGATTTTTTGTGTACTCCTTTAATCTTTATATGTAATTCTTTTTTTTTTCTTACTTTCCTCTCCAGGAACTAAATATTCTTCAGCCAAAATCCAATTTCCGCTTATGGCTAACAGCTGAGGTTCACCCCAAATTCACACCTATACTGCTCCAGTCCAGCTTAAAGATTACATATGAGGTAACTATTTCCTCTTGCATTCAAACAGTATTTAGCCTACAGTAATATTCGGGAGAATGTTTGCCCTTTGGTTTACTCTTCAGTTAAAATGGATAGTTTCATTTTCAAGTTGATTCATTAAAAAATTAAATATGTGGATTTCCAGGTTTACCTTTCATAATTAAACCATATCCCTTCTGTGGTGTTTTTACTGGAAAATTGATAAAAAAAAAACAATTTCAAAAAATCTTTAAGGACATTCCTCAGTGTACCGTTCTCATTATTTTCAATAGTTGTGATTTGTGTATGCAATGTTTATTTCATTTTTATTAGAACTTTCAGTTTCATGATTATACATATCACATAAGAAATAAAATCCATAATTCATGCTCAATTTAAAAAAATACATTTTGTTTCATTTACTCTATTTGTAAAGATTTTATCTGCTGCTCAAAATTTGCGTTCTAAAAATAATTGGATGACAGTGTGGAAAAGTAGTTAGAACTGCTGACTCAAAGTATCAGAGAACTGTTTGATTTTCAGTCTGTATGCACTCAGTGCTTAATAGGAAAATACCCTGAATGAATGTCTTTGTTGATTTCTTCTGGATACCTCAGTGTTACATTGATTTAACGATAGTAAATTTGCCTGTATGAGTGAAAGTGAATGTATGCATAAACATGCCCATTAATGGATGATCTGTCAGTTCAAGGCTGCTTCTGACATTGCATCTAGGGCTGCTAGAACTGGCTCCCACACCGCATGGCTCTGTAATTGAAAAAGTTGTTTTTTTCAAGGAGCAGGGAGTGATCTGGGAGGGAGAAATCTGTGTGCATGAGCTATTAAAATGAAATCATCAACCCTCAACAAGTTTTTTTTTCTCAAAATAATCCCTATGAACACTAAAAGTTTTATAGTACTTATGAAGCATTTCTGTAACATTAAAAGAAAACATTTTGTCAATCTTTCTTAGCTAAATGGACAGTGACATTGAATATCCCAAGGAGGAGGCCCTCTAAATTGATATGTCACAAGGAGCCAGTTTTAGGAAATATCTGAAAATGCTAAAAACTTGTAAATCATACATTTTAGTACACAGGAGGTAATGTTCGATCACTTACAAAATCATCACTGTAGAGTACCACTTTCAGGTACAGGCTCAGAACCTTTGATCACCCGTTGTTCTTTCTGTTTTATTTTGTTGAAAAACAGTGCAGTGTTTTTCAGATGTGCCAGTTTTACATTTTACAAATGGGTGCATATTTTAAAGACATCGTCTTAAAAATGTAGGAAAATGTTTAAAATTGTAAAATATTTGTTGTTATTATTAGATCTACAGTACACTAGTACTTGTAACAATACATTCCCTTTGTTTATTTGCAAAATTATTGTTGGTGTATTTACCATATGTACTGTGCAAATATGATGTTTCTTAAAAATTGCAGTGTCAAAGAAATTTATTGTTATCGTCACATTTCCTTATCAGTCATTTTAGTTATTTCTTTATAGAAAACACAATTTTAATCTCATTAGAAATATGTTTTGTTTCAAATGTAGGCACCTCCAGGTTTGAAAAAAAACCTTCTGAGAACTTACGAATCGTGGACTCCTGAACAGATAAGCCACAAGGGGCTTGTGTCTAGAGCTCAGTCTCTGTTCTGTTTGGCATGGTTCCATGCTGTGTGCCAAGAAAGAAGAAATTATATTCCCCAAGTATGTATGCTAAATTGTTGACTTTTTTCATATTTTGCTTTATAGAATATTCTTCTTAGTAAATTAATATAACTAATAAGCTTTCAAGTTAGTGTTGCAGATTTCTAGAGGAGGCAGACACAGTAAAATTGGATTTGGATGTTCACTGTGTGCTACGCAGAAGGTAATGCTCTAGATGACAGAAAACACAGTGTAAGCTTTTGGTTAAAGAAGATCTTCTTGTGTTGTAATACCTGGCTCACAGACACTGTTATCAGTGCTGCACCATTAAACTGCTGTGAGACAACTTAGCAATTTGTGGGCTATACAAAATGCAGTATGTTAGCTATTCCTTCTTGAAGTAATTCAGAGAGAGATACTCATTATAGCCCTGTTCATTAGCGATAGTGGCCAACAGGAATGGTTAACATGATGGTAAAATTTATACCTATATTCATTTAAACTCAGTATATGTATTTCTCTTTTATCTTGAAACCTGAAGGTATTTAACAATACAATCCAAGTTACTTTGCTTGCCTGTTACTCCATTTTATGTGTTTTTGTGCACTAAATTTATTCATGTTTTTATTTTTTTTCTGGATTTTTTCTATTATCACCAGAAATGACACCACTGAACTTTGGTACCCAGATGTGAATCACTGTCTCTGATCTCCAGAAAGCACTTCATTGCATATGTTTATTCTTTTCACTTCAAAGAATCCCATCTAGCCTCCTTTATCGATGCTATAGCATGATGTTGCAAACATGAGAATTGCTGTCTCTCGCTCCTAACTATATAATAATCAAAGAAAAAATCACTTACAATTAAGCTAATTTTTTCAGCACATGTAATAAAGATGATAGGCTATTCTGAAAACTATAGGTGGTTTTAGTTACAGTGGGTACGGAAACTATTCAGACCCCCTTCAATTTTTCACTCTTTGTCATATTGCAGCCATTTGCTAAAATCATTTAAATTAATTTTTTCCCTCATTAATGTACACACAGCACCCCATATTGACAGACAAAAAAAAGAATTTTTGAAATTGTTGCAGATTTATTAAAAAAGAAAAACTGAAATATCACATGGTCCTAAGTATTCAGACCCTTTGCTCAGTATTTAGTAGAAGTACCCTTTTGAGCTAATACAGCCATGAGTCTTCTTGGGAAAGATGCAACAAGTTTTTCACACCTGGATTTGGGGATCCTCTGCCATTCCTCCTTGCAGATCCTCTCCAGTTCTGTCAGGTTGGATGGTAAACGTTGGTGGACAGCCCTTTTTAGGTCTCTCCAGAGATGCTCAATTGGGTTTAAGTCAGGGCTCTGGCAGGGCCATTCAAGAACAGTCACAGAGTTGTTGTGAAGCCACTCCTTCGTTATTTTAGCTGTGTGCTTAGGGTCATTGTCTTGTTGGAAGGTAAACCTTCGGCCCAGTCTGAGGTCCTTAGCACTCTGGAGAAGGTTTTTGTCCAGGATATCCCTGTACTTGGCCGCATTCATCTTTCCCTCGATTGCAACCAGTCGTCCTGTCCCTGCAGCTGAAAAACACCCCCACAGCATGATGCTGCCACCGCCATGCTTCACTGTGGGGACTGTATTGGACAAGTGATGAGCAATGCCTGGTTGTCTCCACACATACCGCTTAGAATTAGGGCCAAAAAGTTCTATCTTGGTCTCATCAGACCAGAGAATCTTATTTCTCACCATCTCAGAGTCCTTCAGGTGTATTTTAGCAAACTCCATGCGGGCTGTCATGTGTCTTGCACTGAGGAGAGGCTTCCGACAGGCCACTCTGCCATAAAGCCCTGACTGGTGGAGGGCTGCAGTGATGGTTGACTTTCTACAACTTTCTCCCATCTCCTGACTGCATCTCTGGAGCTCAGCCAAAGTGATCTTTGGGTTCTTCTTTACCTCTCTCACCAAGGCTCTTCTCCCCCGGTAGCTCAGCTTGGCCGGACGGCCAGCTCTAGGAAGGGTTCTGGTCGTCCCAAACGTCTTTCATTTAAGGATTATGGAGGCCACTGTGCTCTTAGGAACCTTAAATGCAGCAGAAATTTTTTTGTAACCTTGGCCAGATCTGTGCCTTGCCACAATTCTGTCTCTGAGCTCTTCAGGCAGTTCCTTTGACCTCATGATTCTCATTTGCTCTGACATGAGCTGTAAGGTCTTATATAGACAGGTGTGTGGCTTTCCTAATCAAGTCCAATCAGTATAATCAAACACAGCTGGACTCAAATGAAGGTGATCTCAAGGATGATCAGAAGAAATGGAAAGCACCTGAGTTAAATATATGAGTGTCACAGCAAAGGGTCTGAATACTTAGGACCATGTGATATTTCAGTTTTTCTTTTTTAATAAATCTGCAACAATTTCAAAAATTCTTTTTTTTGTCTGTCAATATTGGGTGCTGTGTGTACATTAATGAGGAAAAAAATTAATTTAAATGATTTTAGCAAATGGCTGCAATATAACAAAGAGTGAAAAATTGAAGGGGGTCTGAATACTTTCCGTACCCACTGTATTTCATCCATCCATTCATTATCCAACCCGCTATATCCTAACTACAGGGTCACAGGGGTCTGCTGGAGCCAATCCCAGCCAACACAGGGCACAAGGCAGGAATCAAACCCCAGGCAGGGTGCCAGCCCACCGCAGGGCTTTAGTTATTTCAGTTTTCTTAAAAAAGTATATAAATCCATTTGAAAATTCATTGCGGTGTTTTCAAATACTGACATGTGAAAAGGAGAACACGTGAGATGGCACATTGTGAACAGAGAGAGCTGCAAGTTAAACGGTTTGCTTTCAGAGTTTTCAGAGTGCTGTACTCTTTTCAGCTCACTCCATTCACAACATACTTGCTCATAAATTCTCCTTTCTCATATGTCAAATTGGTGTAAAAGCACTGCAGTTAATTTTTTAGTGAGTTTATATAGTTGTTTTTTTTAGCTCGATGAAATAACACTATCAACCATAGTTTTCAGCTTAGTATATTATGCTTTTTGTGACATGTACTGAAAAAATATCCTTGATTATAAGTGATATTTGTGATTTATATAAATTTGTCTGGAGGAGAGTTAAACAGTAATTCACCTTTGGATAGCAGCATACAATACATGTGAATGTGTGTAGTTGATTCACTACATGTCCCAGCATTTCAATATAGCTGTACTTAAATCATATTTTTTTTTCAAAAAGGAACTTCATTCACGGCCAGGTACCACATTCCATTGGTCCTTCTGTCTTCACAAAGAAAGCACACTGTTCATTCTCACATTAGTGTACGTCATTGGGTCTGCCTTGTCTGTGAAAACTCACAGACGTGTGAGGTTTATCATTAATGCCATTGTTGTCACTAAATGCAATGGATTTCCAGTATACAGCCATAGCAATGTGATATGATTTGGTGTTGATTTTTGTCAGTTACACCAATTGCTTGTTTTAAAAAAGGTGATCCTCCATTTGTAGGATAATGTTTGCTATCAGTCTTTTTGTCAGTTTGCTATTAGTCTTCTAATGTTTCTATATGAGATACATGTTTTGTTTCACTTTTCCTAGAACTGATTTGTAAAATTATTTTTTCTTCAACAAATCTCATGCCTGAAGTACACTAAAGCTTCTGCTTTAACATCTTTTAGACACAAAACTTGTCTTTACTTTGTGAGACATGCCCTTTACTTCTTTTGTTAATATTTCGTGAATTTTCTATACCCTACTTAGTTTCAATGATTCTGAAATTTGAATCTCAGAGGCTTTTTTAAATTTTGATATACTTTTTTAAATTGAAAACTTGTTTACTGCATGTTTCTTGTTATATGTTTTTCTTTTTTGATTCCATGTTTGTACTTTCCTGAAGTTCACTATGTTTGTACTTGTTGCTGTTTTTGTAATTTCCCTGGCAAAATTTTCTTTTTATTTTTATGTTTTTAAAAATGTAACTTTTATCAATTCAAACCATTTTTGGTGGTTTCTTTTTTTTTTTGGTTTTCAAATATTTTGCACATGCATCATTAATTACTTTTAATGAACTTCTGACTCAACAAAGGCTTGCATTTACTTTATACCTAATGATGCCAATATAGGCACCAGTTCTCGGCTACCCAATAATAAAATTTGTCAGGTTTCAATGATGAGTGAATGAATCAATTTATCACTGAAATGATATATTGTATAATGTATAGGGCTAATGTTTTTTCCCCATCTGTTTATTCATATATTTACATATTCTTAAGTCTGCTTTTCAAAAATAATGTTTCTTTTTTTAGTGTGTGTTTATGTATTTTAAAGGACTATTTAATTTTTACCTTTCTTGTACTCTGCCTTTATTGTTGGAAATGATGAAGTTTATGTAGGCTGCAGGTCATGCTAAGATTGAGACTACCATTGTCGGGAAGTATCGAATTGCCTTACCACATTGTTTGTACCTTTTTTTTCCCCCTATTGTTCCTTCGTGAACTATTAAAAACTACAAAACAGTCATTATCACTTAGTAATTCTGATTCAGAAGTGACCTCTAATGTGCTGCTGGAAGAAAAAGTAATAACCTGACATCCACTCTGTTTCACTAATTTCTTAATTTTATGCCTATGCCCCAACTGTAAACAACACATGTAAATTGTTGTATTATATGTCTGTAAAGTGCTTTGTTGTGATTTCTGCCTTAGAAGGGTACTGTCTATTATATAAAGCTGAATTTGTGTTTGGGGGTTTGTTTATTATGCAAGTCCGCACTTTTGTACCTATCGCCACCAAATTTTGCACAGGTTCCTTATTTGGGGCAAGACCACAAATTATGTTTTATTTCAAAATTAGTTGGAGCCATCACCTCAGACAGTGCTAGTTGGTGTCCCCACCCCGGGCATCGTGGGGTAACTGTGCTAGTATAAGATAAAGATTACCTGAAAAACTCGTAATCTTCATTTGCTGAAACTGGAATAACATAATCCCTACTGTTAGTGTTATACCATTTTTTTTTACAAACCCCAGAAACTTCACACAATGCAGTGTGTAACTTGACACCTTTTAAAACTTCATTACCACTTTTGTACACTGTCTGAATGTGAACAGTGATGAGTCCATAGTGACTTCTAAATTCTCTTTATAGGGTGTACGTTTTGTGGTACTTTATTGAAAACACTCTGAAAAACGAGATATGTAGTGTTCACTACTGTGGTTAAATGCTTTTGTTGGTTGAATTTTGATATATTTGTTAAATATGAATTCTCTTCTCATACATGTTAACTTTTTCTTATTACATCTGTTAGATTATAGATTAATTTGCACATGATAAATGTTAAACTTACTGGCCTCTTATTAATAAGGTCAGCCCATTCATCTTTTCTGAATATTGTAGCAATTTTGCTAGTTTTCAGTATTTTAGCATTTCTGTGGTTTGCAGTGATTTTTGAAAAATATGTTAGATTTTTTTTGTACCCAGTGACCAATATCACTTCAGTCTTAGCAATTTTCAGATAATGGAGTGTTTTCTTAATACTCTTAGTGACCTCTAGAAGGAGTTCTTCTTAATACTTAAAACATTAATTAATTGCATTGGCTATTTCCTCTCCTTTGCAAATTATTTTGCCTTTACTAATTCTAATACAGCTGACCTTCTCTTTCACTGTTCTTTTGCTACTGAAAGAATCTCTTGTAGTTGACTTGCTAGTTCCACTTTTTTTTCTCTTTAACTGCCATTTGGCATTTATAATATCCTTTTGTAACAGTTGCTGTCATTAGTAAAAGGAGTGTTTTCAGTGTTTCGGTAAGAATGCAAATTTTTACTTAATATGGCTTTTACTTCATAACATTAGCGAAACTTTGTATTGATGTAAACACTGAACAAAAAACAGGTAAAACAGTAGAGGCATCAAGATTAATTTAAGTTAAAGTACAAATTTTATCTTTGGCATTATTAAAATTGCAGTGCCAAAGTGATATCAAATCAACCTGAGGGAGCTACAGCAAATCAGTTAAGAAAACAAAATAGCTCTAAAACACCTACATATATTGTTACAAGCTGCCAGACATAAAATATCACAAGACTATTTGTTATTGTAAAAAAACAAAAGTTTTTTTTTCACTTAATGTTTTTGTTGGGGTTCTCAATTAGGCAATCAACATGTTTAGTTTTTGCCCATTAATTAAATGCATTTTCTGAACTGTGGAACATCCTGAGATTTTGCAGAATTCCCCCTAAGCTGCTGGATATCATGGCTGGCCTGTACACTAGTACTGTGAGTGCTGTGCAGAGTGGAGGCAGAATCTCTTCGCTTTTCCCAGTTGAATCTGGGGCTCGTCCGGGGTGTGTTCAGCTCTTACCTTGTTCAGTGCTTGCATGGACTTGTTGTTGGGCAGGTTCGTGGGATCCTGTGGCTGTGGAGCATCTGTTGGTGAAGAAAGGTTCACTGATCTTGAGTTTGCCAATGATGCTGTGATCTTCATGGAGCCAATGGAAACTCTGATCTGGGCTCTTGAGTGAAGAGTCTAAATGTCTGGGTTTAAGAGTCTAAGTGTCCCTGGATAAAAACCAAGATCCAGGCCTTTGATAACCTCTTGGGCACAGCCATCAGCAGTGTGTCTGTCTGCGAGAGAGTGTTGACCATGTTGAGAGGTTTGCCTATCTTGACAGCAACACACGTCTCTGGTGACTCTTCCTATGAAGTCAATAGGTGGATTCGAAGAGGATGTGGGGGGGGGGGGGGTCACAAGGTCACTAGAAGGGGTGTGTGGTGCTACCAATATCTTTGCAAAAGGGCAAAGGTCCAAGTCTTTAGAGTTCTGGTGCTTCCTGTTTTCCTATATGATTGCAAATCATGGATGCTGTCCAGTGACCTGAGATGAAGGCTAGATCCTTTGGCGTCTCGGGAGAAACCTTGTGTACCACTGGTTTGACTTTGTGTTGAACAAGTGGTTGCTCAAGGAGTCCCGAATGAGGCACATTACCTACATTGTGAGGGAGCATCAGTTAAGGCACTATAACCATGTGGCATGTTTCGCCGAGGGTGATCCGACTTGCAGGATCTTCATTGCTGAAGACCCAAGAAGCTGGACCAGGCCAAGGTTATGCCTACGTAACACCTGGCAGCAGCAGATAGATGGTCATTTTTTTAGAGGGTGGGACAGCACCGTGTGTCTGCCTGAGGGGGTTGCCAGCTAGGATCCAGAGCTGTTTCGTAATGTGATGGGTGCGGCAATGCACTGCAGCAGTGCATGCTCCCCAACCTGACCTGATCAGGAATTATTTTTACTGCACATCAATGGGTAAAAATAATACCTATTCGGCTTTTGTGTATTTGACAAGTTGCAGTTCCTCACTGCGTAAGTTGTATTTATGGTCAGGGGGTGAAAACAAATGGACAGCTTTTGTGAGGAAGTATACAAGCTACAAATATAGGTTTCTGTGACGGTGCGGATCAGCTCCTTGCTCCGTCTTCAATGGGAGCCTCTTGAACTCAACACCGTCAGCACCGTAACCAAGATGAGCTTGGCAGATGAAAAAAATTATCAAGGGGATGGTGTAAATGTGTTCAGAGCTTTTATTAAAAACAATCCAAAAATGTTTAAAAGTGCAGTGTTCCCATATCCATAATACATAAATAATCCATTAAAAGGTGTATCTGTGGAGGTTAAAATCGTAATAAATAAATCTATTAAAGTAAAAGGTTAAACTCAACTGCCAGGAAACCATCTTTACAAAAAAAAAAAATCCCGGTGGCTCCTCTGCTTATCTAATACAGGGCTTGCAGCAGATTAGACGCCCTACTGACACACACCTTCCACAGGTCTGGGTTCCTGCCGTCCCATAGCTATAGCCTGGTTCCCTATCTGGACCTAGGCTTGGGACCCCAAAGGCTATAGCGCTCACATTGGAGCTCTCCTCCCAAGCCTACTCAGCCCCCACTGCCTTCTTGGTCTTCCACAGTGAGTCGCTCCTCTTAGAACACATCACTCTGGCTCCCTGAGTTGCTCAGTCAGAGCGATCATTCCTTCAGCCAACCCCAAGGGGCATCAGCCTCTCACACCACTCAAGGAGCTCTCCTTCCCAGCAGCCTGCCTTCTCTCTCTTCAGCCTACTCCCTTTCGCTTGCTTGCACAATCTTCTTCTGCCTTCTGCCCTCTCTTTCTTTCTCACTTTAACCTCCGTCTTTCTTCCTTGATCCTTGATTCAAGATCCCCTCTCTTGAACTAGTGCTTCCCTTTTAAAATGGGGATGTGGAACAACTGGATAATCAGCAGGTCCTGCTGTCAGTTATGGTTACGGATGATTCTACACCTGTGCAGGGCTGCCCACTCCTGTTTCACACCCGGGAACTGGTCACCACACCACCACACCCCCCACATGGAGACATAAATCCATTGATTATTTATTAAAAACGCCAAACAGCCACAGACCTCACTTTACCACAGTTTCTCATTCCAGAAAATATTCTTCTTTTTTTAAAGTCAGTATATTTACTGTATACTGTTTTTTGTTTTATAGTAAAATCACTAATAATAAATTGCTAAGTGATATTTTACTTCAGATTACAGTCTTACTCAGCAGAGACAGAGTTGGTATGAATCACAATCATATAATCAAGTAGTTTTTGTCCTCTTCTGTGATCTTGTTTGGCACCTGCTTCTTTATTTTACTTGAATAGATACTGCAATTACACTGTGCATAATATACAGTATATACTTGACAATGGGCCCTATCAGTGAGGGTATTATACTTGTAGTCTATGCTCAATTTTCCTATACATTTTTAACAATAGAATTCATTTTCTATTTTTTTCATTTAAAACTCTGAAATTATTTTGGCAATATGCAGTGATTTGTTTCACAATAAGCATTCAAATACAATAAACATCTTCTGTAAGAAAATAATAATCTGACTGTTATGTAAAATTAAAATTATTATGCAGAAGATTTTCAAAGAAATTATAGAACTATACGTAGGTGCTTTTGAGAATACAATCAATTGGGTGTCAATTAGAATTGTGCAATTGCTTTTTTAAAATGTAATTTTAATTTATTATTTTTTTTAAATATGGAATCAAATTTGAAATATACAGCTGCATGTCCTACCTTTTACATAAAGGTGTCCTTTCAAATAAGTTAAGAGGTATGCAGGAGCTGTAAATTATATAACAAGTAATCTGTAGACTGCATTAAATGACAAATTAGAAATAAATATATTTAAAAAAGAATGCTTCGAAGTAACAAAATGGCAAAAATATTGATTAGTATACGGTAATGTTGGCAAAATAAATAAAGAAGTGTTCATTCAGTCTTTGCCCCCTGTATCTGAGGCAGTGCCCAGGGATTCTGTAGATTTGGTCTTTTTTGTCTTACCTATTATTCTTTTATCATACTTAAACTGTCACTACAAAAATGGAAGGCCATTGATGCCTGCAATCTGGTAATTTTGTCATTCTTTTTATTTATTTGAAACACTTTTTTTTAGATTATGATGAACAAAAGCATGCTTGTCATCCCCTTTTCTTGTTAAATTGACCTGTCTTGATGCCTGAGTTAAAATGTCAATGGTGTAATAAGGTAAATTGGGCTTGCAAATGTAGAAATGAGTAAATAAATTCTGTACGTTCATACTCAATCTACATTAGCCCTATGCCTTATCCTGGACAAAGCAGCTGGATTATTGAGTGATAATTACTTCAACTTTTAATATAGCTTTTAACTGTAGCCCAAGTAACCAGGTAAGTGAGAGGGTACAATAATTTGTCGCAGGTGTTGCATATCTGGTAAGTTGTTGCAACGTTTTATTTTCTGCCTGTCAACTGAGGAAATAAGCTCTGTTACAAATAGGGAGTGATGTTACTAGAGCTTCAACTTCATGCTGAAGGCAAAAAATGAATCTCACTTCATACTGTTTAACTGCACCTAAATCAATAGCACTTACTTTCTGTTAGTCCTAACTTTTTTATGGTAGTAAGCAACATGATATCTATCATGATCTTTTACATGCAACAACAACTCAATAATCTATCCATTTTTGGGACATACTCTGGAAAAGAAAATGTTAAGTTTTAACACATCTTTAACATTTTGAGGGTGTGTATAGGCCCTTATGTGTTACCCTTGAAGTTGTTGTATTAAGAATGTTCAAAAAATGGATGGTTAATTGAGTAATTTTTTCATAACCATATTTATTCTGGCTGCAAAATACATTGTACCTGTCAGTCAAAGTTTCGATGTATTTCATTCTTTTTACTTCAGTGAAAACTATGTGCTTGGACAAAACTCATGCATATTACCTTAACTGGATTTAAAAAGGCATTCAACAAAGCTAATGAGAATAAGTGTATAGAATCAGTGTGGGAGAAGACAAGGAATAATTTTAGTTAACTACAGAGTATTTCTACTGCAGAAGTAAATCTAAATCAAACCTAGTTTTATATGTTTACAGAGTATAATGAATTGAGCAACCCATCTCAATTCAATTCATGTGCTAGTTTCCCTTATCCCCCTGTAGGTGGCAGCATGATTCTTGGAAGCTGTGCTAAATTAACTAGGCATCTGTTGGTATGTGGAGTGTCTTTTATTTATTCCACCTTGACATCCATGCCTAAATTTTGTGTTTCATTTTTTAGTAATTACTTGTATTTATATATAAAAGTATGAAGCTTTTTAAGAAGAGCTATGACATTTACATATAATTCGATGCATTTTCTATACAGTATACTAGGCAGTTTTTTGTGGTTTTAAACAAGCATAATATCTAGTAGTATAAACATTTTAAGACAGTTCTACAGGAGATGCTTCTTCTGTGTTTATGTTAAAATTAAACATATTAAACTGTATTTTTCGCTGTTCTGTTTAAATCTGCCTTCACTCACTAGTTTAGTTGTTAGGAACTATTATGCTGACCCTAATTTTGCTGTACTTTCAGTTCATACTGTCATTCTGCTCCCATGTAGTTCAAGTTCAAGTATACATGTGTACATTCTTCAGACTTTGTTTTCTTTTAATATATCATCTTCTTGTATTGAGTGATCTTGTCCTGTATTTTTGCATGTTACTTGATGTTGAAGCGAAGGTTACCATAAAAAAATGAAGATTAATTGAAGTGAATACCAATCCCATGCATATAAAAATGCAGAGTCATCCAGCACTTGCACCCCATCGTTTATCAGTATCACTTGCAATGCCGTGTGAAATTCATTTCTAGAAATTACCAGTCAGCATCCACTCTTGACAGCACATACCAGAGCCAAGCAAAATAATTAAACACATCCTCTCACTTTCTGTTCTGTGGACTGCTTGTAATCTCCACACAAAAATAATTTTTTGGGTTCTGACCATGTCCTCTGTTTAAAAAGTCTACATGCAGTCAGAAACAGTGCTATATGGTTTATCTGCAATGTCAATGCAAATATTTTTAGCATAAATTAATAATACAATTACAAGGATTCTTTTATAATACAATAATAAAATTACAAGTCAGTTCTTTTTTTATCATGGTGAAAGACCTGGTTACCAGAAAAGTAGATGAGCAGGTGCTGATGAAACAAAACTTGAACTCTTTGAGCAGAACTCAATGCACTACGTGCAGTAAAGAACAGGCATTGCTTATCACCTGTCTAATAAAATCCCTACAGTGAGTCAGTGATAAAATCCCTGAGGTGGTGACAGCATCATGCTGTGAGGGTACTTCAGTAGCAGGGACATGGAAACTGGATAGAATTGAGGGCAGGATGAATGCAGACAACTACAGAGAGGTCTTTGAAGAAAACCCACTGTAGAGTACACACCACCTTGGACTGGGGCGAAGGTTCACGTTTCAGCACAACAATGACCCAAAGCATACAGCCAAGATAAAGACGGAGTGACTTGGCCTTGAGTGGCCTAGCCAAAGCCCAGACTTAAACCCCATAGAACATCTGTGGCAAGACCTGAAGATGGAAGTTTACAGACACTTCCTCTCCAATTTAATGTTGCCTGAGAGCATCTGCAAGGAACAATGGGAAAAGCCACTCAAATCCAGGTGTGCAAAGCTTGTAGAGATCAAACCAAGATGATTTGAAGCCATAATTACTGCCAAAGGGGCTTCTCCAAAGTACCAGATTAAGGAACTGAATGCTTATATAAATGAGAGGCTTCAGTTTTTGATTTTTAATAATAAATGTACCTTTCTGAAAACAAGTTATCATTTTGTCATAAATTATTGAGTGTAGACTGTTGTACAAAAATGGCAAATTTATCCATTTAAAATTACATCTACAAAACAATAAAATGTGTAGAAAGTGAAGGGGTAGGAATACAGTCTGAAACCACTGTAAATAGCAAAAACATTTGTATGTGTCAGGATTGTTTGCAGGTTAAATTAAGTTTAGTTCCTATTGGCTAACTTCCCCATATTGTCTTTACTTGAAAATTTATCACATTTATTATTTTCATTTTTGTCACTTTTTTAATAACATCATTCTGTGTTCACAATTGTTTTTGATCACTATGTATGCCTCAACTTATGACTTATTATACACGGTCTTATGTTAGAGCAAGGGTTTGTAGGAATTAATTGTATGTAGTTAACATAAAGAAGAAGATTCTCTAAATCTAATTATTTAGTTTAGGATTTTTGGCATAATTTCTTTGTCTCCCTGAATACTCTTTCTTGCCCTATGTAAGAAAACTTATCTATCAGCCAGCCTTTGTCAGGCTTTCAGTTAAGAATTGTTTGTATTTATAGCTCTATCATCCATACATTACAAACAAAACCACCACTATTCTGTTTTTTTTCTTGGGACGATGTTCTTGTTAATCACAGTATGGAAGTAAGAGGCCTGAAGTTAGATAAGGAAACACCAAACTGATGACAGGACGTTCAGGAGCCAATTAAAAACATGGATGTATTGCTATATGGTATTTATGATATAGGAGTTCATCAGTAGGGTCTTCATTGTACAGGTGTAGCAATTAGAGAGTTCAGTGAAATATCCTCACTCTTCACTCAACTTCAAATGAAACTGGGCTTTGCTTTACAATTTCATATAAACTACAAAAACAAAACATAGTGTCTTCTGGAATCAGACTGTAAAATACAGGAATATCATCTGATTATCTATGTATTGGCCAGTCTATCTTTATTGACTGTGTGAATTTTTTTTCAGTCTCAGGAAAGATTTTTTTTAAATCTCTACCAGCAATATATTCCTACACTTAGTAATAAATTTTTCCCATTTTGTCATGTATTTTATTACTTCATTTGCTTTTTCAGGGCTGGACCAAATTCTACGAGTTTTCACTGTCAGATCTGCGTGCAGGGTTTGAAATCATTGACAGACTGTTTGAAGGCAAGTGTCATGTATTTACATGGATTTTCCTTTATTGTTATACCTTTTTTTCCTTATTTGTTTTTAATATTTAATAAAAGAAGCAGTACAATAAAAAAGTGAAAAGCATTTATTTCCTAAATGAAAGAATATTTGTTTCTTCCATATACTGTGTAAAACATCTTTTTATATACAGTATATACATATATACTGTATATAAATTATCAATTAGGAATATTGTGCAGCTACTAATAGAAATGTGAACATTAACTGCTCAAAAAAATTAAAGGAATACTTTGAAAACACATCAGATTTCAATGGGAAAAAAATCCTGCTGGATATCTATACTGATATGGACTGAGTAATGTGTTAGGAACGAAAGGATGCACATTGTTTGATGGAAATAAAAATTATCAACATACAGAGGGCTGCATTCAAAGACACCCCGAAAATCAAAATGAAAAAATTATGTGGCAGGCTAGTCCATTTAACCGAAATTTCATTGCAGCCACTCAAAATCGTACTCAGTAGTTTGTATGGCCCCCGTGTGCTTGTATGCATACCTGACAACATCAGGGCATGCTCCTAATGAGACAACGGATGGTGTCCTGGGGGATCTACTCCCAGATCTCCACCAGGGCATCACTGAGCTCCTGGACAGTCTGAGGTGCAACCTGGCGGCATCAGATGGACCAAAACATAATGTCCCAGAGGTGTTCTATTGGAATTAGGTCAGGTGAGCATGGGGGCCTGTCAATGGTATCAATTCCTTCATCCTCCAGGAACTGACTGCACACTCTCACCACATGAGGCCGGGCATTGTCGTGTGCCAGGAGGAACCCAGGACCCACAGCACCAGCATAGGGTCTGACAATGGGTCCAAGGATTTCATCCCGATACCTAATGGCAGTCAAGGTGCCGGTTGTCTAGCCTGTAGAGGTCTCTGCGTCCCTCCATGGATATGCCTCCCCAGACCATCACTGACACACCACCAAACCAGTCATGCTGAACGATGTTACAGGCAGCATAGTGTTCTCCACAGCTACTCCAGACTCTTTCACGTCTGTCACATGTGCTCAGGTGAACCTGCTCTCATCTGGGAAAAGCTTAGGGCATAAGTGGTGGACCTGCCAATTCTGGTATTCTATGGCAAATGCCACTCGAGCTCCATGTTGCCGCGCAGTGAGCACAGGGCCCACTAGAGGACGTCGGGCCCTCAGGCCACCTTCATGAAGTGAAGTCTGTTTCTTATTGTTTGGTCAGAGACATTCACACCACTGGCCTACTGGAGATTATTTTGTAGGGCTCTGGCAGTGCTCATCCTGTTCCTCCTTGCCCAAAGGAGTGCACACCGGTCCTGCTGATGGGTTAAGGACCTTCTGCAGCCCTGTCCAGCTCTCCTAGGGTAACTGCCTGTCTTCTGGAATCTTCTCCATACCCTGGAGACTGTGCTGGGAGACACAGCAAACCTTCTGGCAATGGCACGTATTAATTTGCTATCCTGAAGAAGTTGGACTTTTTGTGCAACCTCTGTAGGGTCCAGGTATCGCCTCATGCTACCAGTAGTGACATTGACCGTAGCCAAATGCAAAACTAGTGGAAAAACAGTCAGAAAAGATGAGGAGGGAAAAATGTCAGTGGCCTCCACATGTTAAACCATTCCTGTTTTGGGGGTCGTCTCATTGTTGCCCCTCTAGTGCACCTGTTGTTAATTTTATTAACACCAAAGCACCTGAAACTGATTAACAACCCCCTCTGCTACTTAACTGACCAGACCAATATCCCAGAAGTTTCATTGACTTGCTATACTCTGATTAAAAAGTGTTACTTTAAATTTTTCACACTTGGGTAAAGATGTCAGCTGAACAGTACTTGATGATGACCTGGCTGAGGTGGAGCATTATTTGGGCAGACAGGGAAGATGAAACTGGGTAGCTTCTCCCTCTTATCATGGGATGAGATAGGAAGGAAGGTTTCCAAAGGAACTCATTAATAGAAGTTGCTGAAGTGAGCTATGGCTCAAAGGGGAATGTTTCCTATTATGAAGATAAACCTTTGAACAACAGGTGGACCCCAAAGCTGATGGTAACAGTACAATTAAAACAGAGCACTTCCATGGATTGACTGAGAGTTACTGGCAGGGTAAGGTAGCAGTGAACATCATGAAGGCTCAAGCGTAGCAAAAATTTTGGTAAATCCATTGAAATGTTTTTCATATAATCTAAATGAGGTTTTGTCAGACCAGATGATGTTAAGAAGGATAAATGGAATGTCACTCAGGATGTTTTAAGTAAGGAAATGAAAATGTTTTCCTCAACTGGGGTTATAGTTAGGGCATGGAAAGAGTACTGTAAAGAGCATATAATCTAGGAAAATATCTTTCTTGTAGTCAATTTATAGGTCAATAGATCAATTACTGTAGCTGGGTCTTCTTGAGATGTTTGAAAAAGTCTTTGGTGGTCACAAGGAAGGATGACACACAACAAAAACGCTGAAAGCAGTGTTTATTATGGGTGGTCTTAGTTAATCTAACTCTTTAATTCTTTGTGGGAGGAAGAGACAGTAACTCAGGACTGGTAGACTTGGTTGATGATTTCCATTTGTAAAAACAAAGGGCAGACAGACGATATATTTTCAGTTTTAGTGGAATCACTTTGCTGCCTTCCAGGGATAGGCTATGTGTAGGTAATGAACCAGAGACTTCAACTATGAGTCAAACCTCATATTCAGAAGTAGCATATAAAGAGATCAAAGAGGTGCATATGATGTTATTTATCTCAATATACAGAATTATTTTGATAATGTCCCATTTGAGAGGCTTATTACGAAACTAAAAGAAGGGATGTGGAGGGTGTGGTGTGTAGACAGGTGAAAATTTGTTCAAATACAGGTAAAAAGGGTTATGCAATTAGGAAATGTTGAAGTGGTCTCCTTCTGGAATCACTGCTGAGGCCACTGCTAATGTTAACATATCTTGCTAAGAACATTAATAAAAAGCTGGTTAAGTTTACAGGTGGTACCAGACTAGGAAGTATCAGAATAGGTAGAATCAGATAAATAATTCACAAATAATGAATAAATAGGAAATAAATGCTGTCTAGCAAATGCTACATTGCTCATAATGGTTGTCATATTTAAAAAATAAAAAGATAACAGCAGCAGAGAAGTGCTTGTAAGAACATGCTAAGGAAAAAGGGCATATCCTCCCTCTGATAGGTCAAAGAAATGTAAAATGTGTAGTCCTCAACAGAGCAGGCTACATATGGAAGTAAAGAAAAAATGTCAAAGCATTGGTAAAGCTGGTAGCAGAATTCATTTATCTGTCCATACATTATCAAACGAACATAATCCTGTTCATGTTAACTTAGCCCAAACTTTTTTCAAGCAAAATCAGATAGCTAACCTTGTACTGGACATCAGCCCATTAGAGCAAGAGTTAATAAGGCACTTACTGGACATCAAGAGTAATGTGTACTCAAGCCAGATTCCAGTAAGCATTCAATAGGAATCTGGCTATGTACAGTAGTTGCAGTAGAGATCCCATTTCTACTCAAACAAGATTGATGGACTATATAGTTTTCTTATGTTTTGAATAACATAAACTCACTAAACTGAATAGTATATAAAAGACAATGAACTGAAGGGCAGATGCATTTAAAATTAAATAAAAAATATGTTTTGCTAAAGTTAGAGTGTCAGTAAATTTTGTGAATTTTAGTTTGAAGATTCTCATGTTTTAGACTTTCAGGTAACCTCAAGTGACTTTTCTGGTATCTCACACATAGCTAAAACCAATTGCCTTATTATATATACTTATATCTTTGTGGGATGCTTACTTTTGATATCTGATTAAACGAAAAATCAATGTTTTAGTATATATCTCATTTCCAATGTTTATCTATTGAGCTCATCTTTAAAAAAACAGAAAGATCAGGTCACACTATGCTATAAATATTGAAAGGGAAAACAAACTTTTATGGAACATCAATTCTAGTAGAATTGTAACTTAAGGTTTGGTGCATGACACACTATCCATAAGAGATTTGGATTTCTAGAAAATCCTGTAACTATAGTAAGCATCAATGGATGAATTTGTCAAATGTTTTCATTCAGACCAATTCAAGGTCAGAATTCTTTAAATATTGTTACTTTACTATATAGAAAAACTAATTTAACATGTCTTTTGTAGCGTTTCTTTTATTAGTAATAAATATCATTATGATGTCTAGTCTGATTTTATTTGAACATCTGCAACTCCCTAACAATCATTCACATTTATGACTATTATGCATGTATTTGGTTAAGTAAAAGCAATAAAAATGTGAAGGAAACACTTTCCTTTTATCATATACAGTGCACAGTAGGTGGTAAAGGCTTACTGATGCTGCTATAGTCTCCATTTACATTTCATAATGCTCACTGATAAAAATTAATATCATGGAAATGAACCATATGGTGTAATGCATCTAATTAATATATTTGAGTTTTGCACTTGACCGAGAACTAAACAAGTTAGATTTGGTGCTTAGTTAATCCAGCATTAACCAGGTAAAATTTAAAAAGAGTAAATTACTTCTTCAGCCAAAAAAATAAATAGTACACATAAGCTGTATTTTTTAAGCAGTGCAAGGTTTCTGTAGAGTATAACCCTAATGCCTAATGAAGCTATGTTTCACTTTAAATGTAACATGTCTGTGTGTGTGTTTTTTTTTTCCTTTTCAGGAACACAAGATTTCCAGTGGGATTTTGTGCATGGTTTACTAGAAAATGCTATTTATGGAGGTCGTATTGATAATATCTTTGACCTGCGCATTTTGCGTTCCTATTTGGAACAATTTTTCAACTCAAGAGTCATAGCAGGGTCTAATTCTAGAAGCAGGAAGATGTCCCCATTCCCTTCTCAAGTCAACCTTCCAAACTCTTGCAGCATTATAGTAAGTCATTTCATATATTTTCCACAACTAAATAAGTTACTATTCAACTTTAGCAAGCTGAACAAGGCAAACATGGATTTTGTTGTGTATTAATATATAAAATTTATGTACATGTTAATTATATGACTTACTATAACTAAACATCTTTCTGGTTAGAAATCCCTGTTTTGTGTCCGTGTTGGGTAGATTGGCCATTTGACATTTGAGTGAAATTTAACTTTTTAAGTTGTATTTTTTTTTTCAAGAATTATGATAGATGTAAGGAAATAAATTCAGAGAAAGAAGCTACCTAAGCATCCATTTTCCAGTTAGACCTATTTGGGTTTGCAGGCAACATGCTACCAGTGCATGCTCCTAACCTCTGAAGACTGAGCCACTTACAGCAGTATCTGGTTTATGTTAGTTACCAACCCTGGATAGCTTTTCAGTTGTAAGGCCCAATCAAATGGCCATCCACACTGACTTGCACAGAGGCAGTGTTCAGTCAGTACTTTTGGGATGTGACAGAAATATGGGAGTACCTATGGGTGTGTCAGTGGACCCTTCAATATGTAAATCCATTGACCCATTGTATAACCAGCTTATTTAGTTCAGGGTCACAAATAACCATGGCCTGACTCAAACTCTATGGGTGCAAGATGGTACCCAGTCTTTAACTAAGCCCCAGTCCATCACAGGAAAAAAGTTCAAAGTAACATAACCTAATGTGTAAAGACATGGGGAAAATGTGTAAATAACAGTGACCAAATAAGGATTTAATAGGAGAAGTATTCATCCAGTAGCACTAACTAATCCACCTTGGTGCTGCCCTCCAATATATACAGCGCCCTCCTTAATATTTGGGACAAAGACACATTTTTCTTTGATTTACCATTTTCCTAACAGTTTAAAATTACAAATCAAACAATTTAGACATGATTAATGTGTAGGTACATCTACAGGCTTTAATTTAACGATACTTGTAAACATTTTGTACACAACATATATAAATTACAACACTTTTTCTACATGGTCCCTTCATTTCAGCGCACTATAATGTTTGGGACATAGCAGTAGTCTGTACATTAAAGTCATATTTAGTACTTTGTTGCATATCCCTCGCATGCAATGATTGCTTGAAGTCTGTGATTCATAGACATCTCCAGGTGCTAAATATCTTCTCGGGTGATATTCTGCCAAGCCTGTATACCAGCCATCTTCAACTCCCACTTTTTTGGGGGGCTGGTCCTTTTAGGTTTTCGCTTCAGCATATCGAAGGCATGCTCAATTGGGTTTAAATCTGGTGACTGGCTTGATCATTCAAGAATTTTCCATTTTTAGCTTTGAAAAGCTCATGTGTTGCCTTAGTAGTATGCTTGGAACCATTATCTTGTTGTAGGATGAAGCGCCATCCAATAAGTTTGAAGGCATTTACCGAAACTTGAGCAGATAAGATGTTTCTATACATCTCAGAATTCATTGTGCCACTGCCATCAGCAGTTCCATTATCAATGAAGATAAATGTGCCAGTATTTGTGGCAGTAAACAGATGAGGTGGTATGCTTTGGATCTTGGATAGTTCCTTTTGTCTCCACGCTTTGCTCTTTTTTTATATAACATTTTTAGAGGCCATAGACATAAGATACTGATTTGTTTTATAGTACCTGGGCTTAGATTGACAATTCTTTTTTTATTTAGTTTTGTATAATTAGAATATTACTACAGCCTTTAAGCATTTAAGTAACAACACAACGAAGGAAAATGTTCTTTACACATTTATTGAACGTGTTATATAAATTTCTTATAAATAATTATTTTTTTGTTAGCATCTTTAGTCTTTTTGAGAAAACGGATTAAAATGCAGCCTCAGAATCAGTGGGTTTTGAAGCAAATGTGAGTTTTTACCATTTTATTGAAGACAAAAAAATGTATATATGTGTACATATATATATTTATAATGTGTATATATACAGTACATATATGTATATTCAGAACAGCGCTTCCAGGATCCTGATAGGGTGTGAAAGTATGATCGCATTACCCCCATTCTGAAAACCCTTCACTGGCTCCCTGTTTCATCCAGAACAGAGTATAAGGTCTCCCTTCTTACCCACCAGTACATTTATGGACATGCCCCTCTTTATCTACAGGAACTCCTTACCCCTCATACTTCCTTACGCTTCCTCCGTTCTGTACACACTAACACCCTTCAAGTCCCCAGAACTAAGCTCAGCAGCATGGGTGACAGGGCGTTTTCATCTGTGGCGCCGAGGCTGTGGAATGCCCTCCCTGATTACCTGAGAGCCCCACAGTCGACTGAGGCCTTTAAGTGAAACCTAAAAACTCATCTTTTTAGAAAGACATTTTGTTAAAGTATTTTATAGATTCTTCTGTTTTTTATTATTCTATTGTTACTCTGTAGCACTTTGGAATTGCTAAAATATAAAGTGCAATATAAATAAAATGTATTATTATTATTATATATACATATTTAACAAAGTCTTAAGTTTTGTCACTGTTCCATTTGTAAGATAGAAAACAGAAATCACAATGGTAACTTCAAGTGTTACATATAGTGAGAGCTTCTGAGAACAGAATGGTATTGTTTCCTCAGAACTTCAAGGTTTTTTATTGCAAAAGAATGTTAAGTTTTGACCCTACCAGATCACCTGCTGTCTTTCTGAGTGTTAAATGTGATAGTAGTGCTGATTTGGTCTGATCTGTACACATGAATTTGGGTTGCTATGGAAAGGGAATCTTGTTTCTCTTTGTTTTTGCACCCTTTGCTGCATACCCTGCTTTCTATAAATGTAAATAGTAATGGTGGTTTTAAATCCATTGAGCATCTGACAGTAACATAAGTAGAATTCAAAATATGTATTGTTGTTGTTTGCATGCTGTGATGTTGGAAAACTCCAGTACTTGGTTTAGCATACAAAAGACACTTTCATGAGGGAATTCCGTGAGAAATAAAACTTGCAACAAAACTTTTTTTTTTCATTACTTGCAAATTAGAGATTTTCTAACTGAACCTCAGCTTTCTAACTTACCCCCACCCCAAACAAGTATAGAGTTATTGTTACTAAACAAGCATATATTATATATTATAGCAAAAGTAGCAATCTCTTGAGGATATCATAAGTTAGCAAACAGCTAACATTAAAACACATTGAGAATAAGATTATAGTTTTATGATTATACAGTAAACCACAAATGCAAACTCATTTTTCAAAAAAATATGCTCTTCAGTTTGCACTACACACACTAACAGACTTTGTACACTTGTCATTCCAGTCTAACATTGTACTGTTATAAATTTACTCTGGATAAGAGTCTACAGTTTGAAAGCTGTCCGGGTGTTGGTCCAGCTGGCTTCACACTCCGTGGATGCTTCTGGGAGCCTCTTGAACCCAGCACCATTGATGATCATAAACCGAGATGAGCGGGCAAATGAGGACACAGACAGTCAGCAAGGGGTTGGTGCAGAAGTGCCAAGTGCTTTTAATAAAAAGCAAACAAAAACAAGCAGTGTTCTAAGTGCAGTGCAAGTTCTTCAATAAATAAATAGTCAAATTAAATGTGAAAACGTGGAGGTTAAAATGTTCACTAAATAATCTCAGGCAGTTTCTTCTATTATTATTCTTCTATTATTATTCTTCTTTCTAAAGTTTGGTGTCTCCTCAGGTTATGCCATCAGGACCTTGCAGCATAAGGAGACACCCACTGACAGGTTCAGTCATCCACTATATCCTGTATTGAGGGTCCTTCTGCCAGATCCTGGCATCTGTAGGACTCCCTACCAAACACCGCTCATGTCTCCTTCAGCCACTCCAATGGCATCTAAATGGGAAATGCTGTACAATGGGGCCTGTCTTACTCCTCGGTTGCAGGGCCCCTCACCAGCCCCACAATCAAGTGCGACCTGGCACTCACTTCCCCAGGGCATACTTCTAACCATCTGCCTCATTTCCTCACAACACAGGCTTCCTGCCTCTTTCTCCTTCCTTAACCTCCATTCTTTCGTACTCTTTCTTTTCTTTAATCTGATCTATTTTTGTCCCCATTCTGCTGTGCAGGCTTCTTATTTACTGCCCAATTGGGTGTAGGTGCTATCGTCTGCCTTCTTCAAGGTGTGAATGAGGCACCAGACTGAACCGCTCGCATTTGCACATAAATGTGCAATCAGCCAAGAAACCCAATCAAAATTAATGCTTTGTCACAAACCTTTTATCACAAACCCCCCTGACCCCCCTCCCCCACTCACCAGTTGCACGGGAAGGTTCTGTGTTCTTCCCAATGCAGTGTAACTGTTGGGCAAAGTCTGAGGCGCGGCCCTATCACTGCACTAAAATTATAAAAGCATTAAAAACAAACTCCAATCCCCCTGCTAAAAACAGGACATTAAAAGAATAAGAACTTTTAAATGACAGCAACACCAGCAATAAATAAAGGTTCAAGATTCTAAAAAGTCCTCTTTAGATTTGAGTGGGTGGATTTGTAAAACCGTCAGGCACCAATCCCACTTGCTATTTTTTTCTTCTGCTCTTCATTCCTCACAGCCACTGGCTTATCCCACCACTGTTACCAGTTGTGACAGTTGAGGTCGGCTGACCTGGACCATCACAGCCCCCCAAACTAAACACAAATCACTGGGTGGTTAAGTATTTAGTATGTTAATTATGTGCAGTGTCCATGAGAGTTGAGAAAGACAGTTTTAATAAATAAAAGTATTATTGTTATTATTATTTTTATTGCCATTGCTACTCAAAGTTTTTTTCTAGGATTGTCTTTTTGCTCTGGCTTATTTCAGGCTTAAGCCAAGACGTAGGGCAGTTTTTGATGTGGTGTATATATGTGTATACTGTATGTTTTAGGGGATGGTATTTGTGTTAAGGAATTTCCTCACCAGGTGACATGTATTTAAAATGGCTGCTTTCTGTAGCTACAAGGGGGCTTCGCCCCCTGCTCGCTTCGCTCGCCTACCCCCGGTGTTTTGAACCCGTGCCCGCTGGGCAGCTACGTGTCCGGATGACGCACGTTTAATACGGCGCGTTTGCCCGTGTCATTCTGGAGTCCCCCACCGGTAATACAGAGCTTCGTCCGTACTATTACGTGGTGCATTGTGGACTACTGCGGACCCCGTAGTTTTTCTCGTTTCAGTTTGTATCTGTGGTCAGTTGAGCTCATGTTTTTCAAGCTTTTGAATTCCGGTCTTCATTATCTGTAACCTGCTGTCCATGTGCGTGGCCCCCTTGTTCAACCTGTTTATGACGTTTTAGTTTCCTTTCTACTCTGTCTTTAATTTCTGACCGTGCTTTATTCTGGTTTTGTTTCAATGACACTTGGTCCGTGGTGATTATATGTAAAGGAGGCAGTCTAATTTTCCCCTTTTGACAACAACGTGTAAATTCATTATTTGTATTGCCAGTTGTTTCTTCTGGGAAGTTAAGTGAATGACAATGATTGCAAATAACATTCATTAATCCCAATGAATTTTCCTCAATAGTGGACTCATTATTGAAGGCGTTGTCAGCCAACTGGCGTAAGCATTTAGCAGGTGTCTGGCGTTGATGTCCGCGACGGGCATGTTTTGCTTGTGGCGTTTGACTGCCGCGTTGTTGCATGTACATTATTTGTGACGCGCTATTTTGTAGTTTTAATTGATTTGCCACCGCTTTGCGAAAAGTCCGTTTCAGTCTACGTCGTGCATTGGATAAGTAATAAGGAGGATCGCACTCACTGTTAATATGTAGCCTTTTCTGCAGTTGAACGGTTAATAGTGCTATATTGTAAGGAGATCCACCTATGCTCACACCTATGCTGCCTAGTGTGAAGGTGTTCAGATGACGTATGTTTAATATGGACGTTTCCTTTAGAAATGTGGTTTTGGGTGTCACTTCTTATTGATGATGGGGGGGGGGGTTGAGGATTGTTGTTGCGCGAGCGTCTTCTTTCTTTTTGTGTTCCATGGGCTTGACACCTATGCCGACACCTATGCTGCCTAGTGTGAAGGTGTCGACGTTCACTTTAGAAGATGTGGCTTTGGGTGTGTGTGTGTCCCGTCCCTTTCTTGTAGGGTCTGTGGGGTGGTTTTGTGTTCTTTTTTTTTGTCTTCCATGGGCTTGTTGAATCCCCCTCTTGGTGTGTGTCCCGTCCCGTCCCGTCCCGTGCCTGTAGGGTGGGGGGGGGGGGGGGGGGGGGGGTGTGGTCGTGCCTTGCTGTTGTGCGCTCGTCTGTTCTTTTTTTTTGGTGTGTTTAGTTTCATGTGACTCCTTTTTGTATGTGCTCACTCCTTTTTTCTGTGGTCTTGTCCGCCACTCGCGGCCCCTCATCCACCTTTGTCGCCCTCTTTTGTCCGCCTTTCTCCAACTCTCGCGGACTCTTTTTGTGCCTGCGCCTCTCGCGGACCCTCATCCGCCTCTCTCGCCCTCTTTTGTCCGCCTTTCTCGGCTCCTCAGACGACTCTCGCGGACTCTTTTTGCGCCTGCGCAGTACGTCTTTTTGCAGCTACGGCCCATGGCCAGATGTGCCTGCGTCCATCATCCGGTTTAGCATTCTCGGTTAGTAATATAGATATGTACAATGTGTTGGTTTATGTGTAACGTTTGTAGGCTTTTGTGTAGTGTTTGTGGGATGATACCAATGGTAAATACAACAATGGACAAAATGATCACCTTGTCCTTTCTAGACAAGTGGTGTTTTTCTTCCTTCTTTATTATTTTTGTTATTATTATTATTATTATTATTATTATTACAGTTAAGAACATCATATTATACTCTAGCTCACAATAGCTAATGTTGAAAGCAAAGGAAAGAAAGGCTCTCCCTTATAATATGTCAGTTCATGGGCAGAAATTTTTTACAAAGACTAGAAAATGATATATTATGTATCACAATAACAAAACTAACAGAAATTGATGTGGCTTGTTGAATGCAGAGGTTAAAGGTTAATTTATTGAGTGTATATTGTTTTGAATAAGCTCAAGAGAGAACTTTTCATTTAGTGGAAAGCTATGCTTTTTGCGCCAACTGTTTTTATACTTACCAGTCTCCCATCTGTGAAGACTGCCTGCTTTTATAATTGTCCAACTAAAATTATACATCAATGCATTAGTAAAAGTAGAAGTATCATTTTCAGTTAAAACTGTATAATTTATATTATTATTTCATTTTGAAGGACTATCGCAATGTTATTGAGAGTTTACCTGAAGATGACAAGCCTGGATTTCTTGGTCTACCTGCCAACATAGATCGCTCATCACAACGCATCATTAGTTCTCAGGTAAGGTCATTGTTAAATGTGCGTGTCCAAGGCAATGTACGTATAATAATTACTCTTGAACTTGTCTATGCTTAAAAGATTATTTAAAAAAACAGCATATTCCAATAGTTTTTGAATGTCAAAATATATTCAGAAATGGCCAGATTAATTAGATATTAGCTTGCAGTCATGAATTTAGGGACTGGGACTGAGATGTGCATTGATGAAACAAAACCCTTAAGTCACTGTGGGTCTTCAGCACAAAATTAAATAAATAACATGCTGATGTAGATGCAAACAGAAATGGACTTTCAAATATGCAAAGCAGAGCTTGTGGAAATATTCTGTTTCCAAGGGAAATTCATATAGTACACTTGCTGTATCAATCTTTTTTTTAACGTGTCTTATGGATTATAAAATATTATATAAATATTCCTGAAATTAATCATTTTCCTTGCTTAAAGTATTAAATTATCCACTAAAGCAGTTGTACATATAGTACCGTCCTGCAATAAAAGATATGCTTGTTAAACAAAATCTTGCTTAGCAGATGGTGTTTTCTTGAATATGGAAGACATTAAATGTAGGGAACTAAAGTCTCAGAAGTGCTGCATGTGCTTATATTACATTCCACAGAAAATATGTCAAAATACTTAATCTCTTGCTTACATCTTGCATTCACTATTGTTTTAAGTAAGTTGAACATTTGATGTACTATGTATGAAAGGAAACTGTTGTCTACAAATTTCTTTCACCCAAAATGTCATGCTTAGGATGTATCAAGGAGATTTCTGTGTCCTGCTCCCTTTTTATTATTTTTTTTTTATTCAGCATGTCTGTTAGTGTATGTCTAGTCTGAAATGATCAAAATTCATATTTTTTCACGTATTCGCCTATGATCAATAGCCTTAGACTTGTTCCTAGACAAAATTGACTAGTAGCTCTTTATTTGGCATGGATTTTTGAGATGACAGCTTACTTGTGAAGACTGGGCATCATTTGTGGCCTCTATTACTTTCTCACTGGTCCATCAGTAACAATTTAATTGTTTACGTGCAGAAAATTAAATGGAACCTAACACGTACTCTATAAAAACATTCTAATACTCATTAATAGCTGGTGTACATGCACATAGTCTCATTCATTCATCTGTTGATTCTAGCTATCTCGTCTAATTCTCAGGTTTATTTAATCGAATTTAGGGTCACAGCTGCATGGCAGCAAACAGTTCTGGACAGTGAGCTAGAGCATCACAGGGCTTTCAAAATTTCTAAAATGAAATCTACTATATATATATATATATATAGTATATTATATATATATATATAAAATCCTAAGCCTAAAAGTGCAACGATTTTGTGCAATGATTTTTTGTGACATTTTTTGTCACGCTTTAAATCGGGTTTATTTTAAAACCTACATATATATGTTTGGTATCATTCTTTTCAGTATTTATCAAACTTTAATGTGATGTTGTTAGATTTTTCAGATTCTTATTCCATTTTTAAATTATAAGATAAAAATTATCAAGAACTCGCGTCCCGCGAGACAAGACATTGTGCAAAGAGATTTAACCATGCCCGGGGCCGGAAATAAAAGACAAAGTGTAGGACAGCTGCTGTACAGGCTTTTAAATGTTCGAAGCACCGCGCAAGATGCACATCTCGCGGCACAGCAGCAGCAAGCCAGCAGCTGATCGAGTAAAGAGGAGGTAAAAAAAAAACTGTATTTTTTTCCCATTGTATCACCGTTTAAGAGAGGGTTTCTTCATAACGCAAGCGGCAGAGACGCAAAGTGGCTGGTGCATAGCGTAGGCTGGGGGTGTTGGTGAATGAAGCGAGCAGGGGGGAACCCCCTAGTTAAATATAATCCTTGTGGGTTGTGGAAGAAACAACTTTCATTGTTTATTTAGTAGGAAGATGAGAAGGCTTTATTTATAAAAAAAAAGTTACTATTGAGGAGAGGAAGCTGTTAATAATATCCGTATTTTAACGAGTGTAGTGCTGTTAACCAATTCAATTCAGTTCAGTTTATTTTTGTATAGTGCTCTTCACTGAGTTCAGATATAGACTGCTGGAACAGGTTCTCATTTAAAATGCAAATATTGATTTTACAAATCACTAAATGCAGAGTAAGTGCACATAAAATACAGATTTGTTAAAACATAAAACAATTAAAAAATTGTTTAACACCAATAGAAAACAGTTGACAACAGATTAGAGGATGACAACAGATTAGAGGAAAACAACTCTAGGCAGCAGCATCACTGGAGGAAATAAACCTCTGTGAGGACCAGGTAAACTGTAAGTGACAAAATGAAAGACATAGACACCATCACAGCCCTGGAGACCTAGGCCAACTAGCTATCCTCAGAATTTTGGCCAGTAATAGGTTTTTATAGTAGAGTCTGTGCTGGGCTATCCAACCCAATAAAAGAATCTTTTAATCCGTTGATTCCATTGCTCCCAGTATCAGAAATAATTTTTTTCAAAAATGTTGCTAGATTCTAGAGCCATACTATATATAGTAAATATTTCAATCAAGCACTCAGAGGTTTATCCACTTGCTGCATTTTCTAATCATCTTGTAATTATATAGATCAGGGAGCTGTGTTCATGGTCATCTACTAGTTGTCTTTACCAACCAGTGCCACGGGTAACTACCCATTTATAATCATTGTTCTTCAGTCTGTACAAGGCAGGACTAAAAGTACAACTGCTGAGCTGAACACTGCAGTGTCATTGCTTGAGAAGGATTCTGGGATACATGACAGACATTATGAAAATAACATTTCACTGGGCTGTTTTTCAGCCATTTATACACTTTTCTTTTTGCAGTAATGTAGCATGGTCCCAAATGTTCACATTTTACTGCCAGCATTTTAACAATACCCGCCAAGGCTCATTGTTTGTTGTTTAAACTTATGATTAAAACCATTCTTAATGGTTTCAAAAATTAAACGAAATGTAAAGAAGAGTTTTACTTTTAAACATGTACTCCTGTATGTCAATTGGTAACAAAATTGTTTTATCATTATGGAAAGTTGGTTGAAATCCTACAGTATACTGTTTATGAAACTTTTAAACTGGAAAAATGGTTTCTATTAAGCTGCTGTATTTGTAATTTAAATAGAACAGTCAGAAACACATTATGTCATAATGAGAATGACGATGTGTTTCCTAAATAATAAATAATGTGAAAGTACATTTTCTGAAGCCATTTATAGAATATAAAATAATCCACAATGTGCCTGACTTTAGCAATGAAGTATGCAAATGGTTTACCACAAAGAAGCTGTCACCACAAGCTCTTCTGCAGAAAAGGCTAGGTTGTGTTAATTGAGATTTTTTTTTTTTTAAATTTGTCAAATTTCAGAAAATGGCCTGCTTCATGTACATTATTTCTGTTGGACTATACAATAGCTGTAAAAGACAAACAGACTGCTGTTTTGTTTTCTTTATTACAGTATCAGTTTAGCCAAAAAGTGTAATTTGACATCCACTTCTGCAAATACATAGTAAAATTTTAAAGATAGATAGATACTTTTTTAATCCCAAGGGGAAATTCACATACTCCAGCAGCAGCATACTGATAAAGAAACAATATTAAATTAAAGAGTAATAAAAATGCAGGTAAAACAGACAATAACTTTGTATAATGTTAACATTTACCCCCCGGGTGGAATTGAAGAGTCGCATAGTGTGGGGGAGGAACAATCTCCTCAGTCTGTCAGTGGAGCAGGACAGTGACAGCAGTCTGTCGCTGAAGCTGCTCCTCTGTCTGTAGATGACACTGTTTAGTGGATGCAGTGGATTCTCCGTGATTGATAGGAGCCTGCTGAGCGCCCGTCGCTCTGCCACAGATGTCAAACTGTCCAGCTCCGTACCTACAATAGAGCCTGCCTTCCTCACCAGTTTGTCCAGGCGTGAGGTGTCCTTCTTCTTTATGCTGCCTCCCCAGCACACCACTGCGTAGAAGAGGGCACTGGCCACAACCGTCTGATAGATCATCTGCAGCATCTTATTGCAGATGTTGAAGGACGCCAGCCTTCTAAGGAAGTATAGTCGGCTCTGTCCTCTCTTGCATAGAGCATCAGTATTAGCAGTCCAGTCCAATTTATCATCCAGCTGTACTCCCAGGTATTTATAGGTCTGCACCCTCTGCACACAGTCACCTCTGATGATCACGGGGTCCAGGATGGGCCTAGGTCTCCTAAAATCCACCACCAGCTCCTTGGTTTTGCTGGTGTTCAGGTGTAGGTGGTTTGAGTCGCACCATTTAACAAAGTCCTTGATTAGGTCCCTATACTCCTCCTCCTGCCCACTCCTGATGCAGCCCACGATAGCAGTGTCGTCAGCGAACTTTTGCACGTGGCAGGACTCCGAGTTGTATTGAAAGTCCGATGTATATAGGCTGAACAGGACCGGAGAAAGTACAGTCCCCTGCAGCACTCCTGTGTTGCTGACCACAATGTCAGACCTGCAGTTCCCGAGACGCACATACTGAGGTCTGTCTGTAAGATAGTCCACAATCCATGCCACCAGATATGAATCAACTCCCATCTCTGTCAGCTTGTCCCTAAGGAGCAGAGGCTAGATGGTGTTGAAGGTGCTAGAGAAGTCCAGAAACATAATTCTTACTGCACCTCTGCCTCTGTCCAAGTGGGAGAGGGATCAGTGTAGCATGTAGATGATGGCATCCTCCGCTCCCACCTTCTCCTGGTATGTGAACTGCAGAAGGTCGAATGCGTGGCGGACCTGTAGTCTCAGGTGGTGAAGCAGCAGCCGCTCCATGGTCTTCATCACATGTGATGTCAGAGCGACAGGCCCGAAGTCATTCAGCTCACTAGGACGTGATACCTTTGGGACTGGGGTGATGCAAGATGTTTTCCAAAGCCTCGGGACTCTCCGCTGTTCTAGGCTCAGGTTGAAGATGCGCTGTAGAGGACTTCCCAGCTCCAATGCACAGGCCTTCAGCAGTAGTGGCGATACTCCATCTGGACCCACTGCTTTGCTGGCACGAAGTCTCCTCAGCTCTCTGCTTACCTGGGCTGCTGTAATTATGGGTGGGGGGGAACTCTCTCCTATGCTGGTGTTAGCAGAAGGATGGGTGGAGAGTGCAGTACTCCGAGATGAGAGTGGGTTAGGGTGGTCAAACCTGTTAAAGAAGTTGTTCATCTGGTTTGCTCTCTCCACGTCTCTCTCGATGGTGGCACCCTGCTTCGAGCTGCAGCCAGTGATGATCTTCATCCCATCCCACGCTTCCTTCATGCTGTTATTCTGCAACTTCTGCTCCAGCTTTCTCCTGTACTGCTCCTTCGCCACCCTGAGCTGGATTCGGAGTTCCTTCTGCATGCACTTGAGCTCATGCTGATCACCGCCTTTAAAAGCCCTTTTGTTCTGGTTCAAAAGGCCCTTGATGTCACTTGTAATCCATGGCTTGTTGGTAGCATAGCAGCGTACTGTTTTTACTAGAATTACAATGTCCATACAGAAGTTGATGTAGTCAGTAGTGCAGTCAACTACCTCCTGAATTTTCTCACTATTTGATCCCTGCAGGATATCCCAGTCTGTAGTTCCAAAGCAGTCTCTCAGAGCCTGCTCTGCCTCAGGGGACCAGTTCCTGAATGAGCGTGTGGTTGTAGGTAGCTCCCTCACTCTTGGTTTGTAGTGAGGCTGAAACAGAACCAGGTTATGATCTGCTTTCCCAAGCACAGGCAGCTGGGTGGCGCTGTATGCGTCTTTAACGTTTGCATACAGTAGGTCAATAGTCCTATTTCCCCGGGTGTTACAATCCACATACTGGGAGAAGGCAGGTAATGTTTTAAATGTAATAACTGAAAGCCTTGTGTTTCTTATGCAAAATTGAATTGTTTGTTAACTTGAAAACAAAGCATGATTCATGAAAAGAAAACAAAATATTGTGTCATATGCCTTTGATAGGCATATCAAAGTTAATATTTAACATTTTAACCTCACAGATGTGACAGTTTTTTGTTGATAAATATAGTACCTACAAAGTTCATACTTCACCGTAGCATTATAACTAAATAATTGTGATGTTAAATTAGTTGACATACTGTATAGGTTAAATCAGTTTTGGATTCGTTTTCCCATCTTCAGGGGCAACAATAAAACTCATAAAAAAGTTACATCTGGTCCACATAAAAATCTCATTAAACACAGCACTTGTTAAGAAATCCTGTAGGCCACTTGATGTGCAGCATATGCACATATAGTATGAAATACTTTTGCATTTAAAAGGGCTCTGTGGGTCCCTTTCCTCTTGTGTAATTGCACAGTTGCATAACTCTAATAAATATCATTCATTTTTGTTTTCCCTTGCAGTGGACTGGCATGTTTTAACAGATTTTTTGTTAAGTGCTGTAAAAACCAAGATGTGGATTGCAGTTTTGACGAGTTGCTTTGCCTTCACTTTTTAATTTAAAGCTTCTCATTTAAATTTTTTTTAACAGTTTTATTGAATGTCTGATGATCCTCTGAAAAAAAAGTATTCTGAAAAAGTTTAGCTTTTTGTGTTTGTGTAGACATTTATTTTGTTGATATATTATTTAATTGGCCAGGGAGTGGATGTAGAGGTGGTCCACTCCTACAAGTACTGGTCCACATATCACTGGGGAACTATACAAGAAAGGGCAAAGCAGGCTAATTTTCCATAGGAGACTGTGTTCCTTTAATGTGGGAAGTTGCATCTGTTACATCTTCTATAACTCTGTGATGGCTATTGCAAATTTATACGCTGTGGTGTTCTGGGCTGCTACAATCACTTCAAGAGAAGTCTACCAGATTAACAAGCTAATTAAAAGGACAAGCTTAGCTATAGGATGTACTCTGGACCCCCAATAGGTAGTAGCAAAGGGTACAGTTAAAACATAACTGAGTGCCATTATGAAAAATGCTTCACATCCTCTCTCTGACAAGCTAACACTGAGGACTTTCAGCCAAGCTAATTATTCAGCAGAAATGTGTCAAGTAACGCTACTGTGGCTCCTTTATACCAACAGCAGTACGTCTGCATAATGCCTCACTGTGTCTGTGATAGCCAAGGCAGAAGTTTCCTTTCTTTTTGATATTCTTGATTTATAGTTATTCCGTTATGTGTTCAGACCAGTGTTTGTGCATATTTATTTATTTAAAGAGCTTCTATATAAAGGCAAATTTCCTCCTGTGAACAAATAGAGGTCTATCTATCTATCTATCTATCTATCTATCTATCTATCTATCTATCTATCTATCTATCTATCTATCTATCTATCTATCTATCTATCTATCTATCTATCTATCTATCTATCTATCTATCTATGTCTCGTCTCAACTGAATTTGACCAGTGGTAAATCTTACTGATTTATACATTTAAACAATTCATATAATGAAAAAGTGTTGTACTCATGCCAAAATAACTGCCAAATACCTCTACCAAGTAATCAATAAACCATTGAAATAAAATCACTACTGTACAAGAACTGCAGTGTCATTCCTTCATGTGCTTTTCCAGTCATCACCTCTGTTGCTACCACAAACAAACACAGAATGGTGCCACATGCACCTTAAACTTTCACTATCCCCTTCAGTTGTCCTAACCATCCTTCATATTTCCTAATAACATTAACACAGATGCTGTCCATTCCCACTCCATACTTTCCCATTGTCCACCTTACCACCTCTCTTTATGTCAAACACCTTCTGTATAACTAGAAAATCATAATACTTTTTCTTTCCCTTCGCCAGATGCTTTTTGAGCATTTACCAAACCACAGAGATTGCTATTTGCTGATTTTCTTTAGAAAAAAGTACCATGAGCTTCCAAAATGCATCATCTGTTTAATCATTTTCTTACCTAAGTATAGTGAAGAGAATTCACTTTTTGTATGGAATGATTAATATATCCCAATTTTGCTGAAAACATTATGATTTATTAAAATGGTTGATGTTTGTATTAAGTTGGTTCTTGTCGGCATACAATCAAATATAAGTAGTAATTTATTTCAGGGCCCTTGCGTCACTGATTTAGTGACTGCTTGCTCTGCAGAAATGCTTTTGATCTCTAGACAGATGACATTTATTATCTAAGACCACAGCATTTATTGTACAGTTCCCTTTAGATAATTTTTTGAAGAAATGAAAATGAAAAAAACAGCGTCAAGAAAAAAAAATTAATTTAGCAAACAACCCAAACATAATTTTTCATGATTTTCTTCTGTCCATTAGCCAGTGGTGAAAATGAAGAATATGTATATTATCAGATGGTGTGACATCTGCTTTCCATCTTATTATTTGATATTCCACCTTAATAAAAGGATGAGTCTAGGTGTCTATCTGTGTGTCTGGTTGGTATGTCTCTGTCATTTTAAAAGATGGAACATCACTAACATTTTTAGTCATAAAGTAAAGATGACACGTCACTGCTTGCCCTATGACTGCTTGCCACAATTTCTGACAATGTGTCGATTTGCACATGCAAGTAAGAATTTCACTGTACGCTGTGCAAGTGACAGTAATGACCCTGTTCAAACCAATGTAAACATACTCACAAATCTTAGTTGATTGTGCATATATTAGATGATTGTGTTAAGGTAACTTCTTCAAATTTAACTTCCACACTACTGCTTTGCTAAGAGAGATCAAAGCAAATGTTGTGAAAAAGAGTGGTTGCATAAATATATCTGTATATAGCCAGCAGTCTTCATAAGACACTTTCTTGCAAAATACATTTAATTGTATTGTCAGGGACAAATATGTTCAATTAAATAGCCATTCATGCCATGTATTGCATTTACACTGTGTTATGTTTGGAATAATGCTGAAACATTGTTTCAAACAATTCAGCCTTATTTTTTAATTCTGTCTGAGTTCTGTAGATTGACATAATATAGCACTTAAGGGGATAACCTTGCAATAATGCTCAAACATTACTGAGGATTACTAATATAGGCAGCACGTTCATATACCCAGAGGTGTCAAATAAAGCATCCACAGTATTTTGCTTGTGTTTCTTTTTCCACTGATTACATCTCATTTTATGACTTTCCACAACTTTTTTTTTAAAAAGCAAAATGATTTTCCTGATGTGCATTTTAACACACTACTGCATTTCCTCTATTACATCTGTATATGAGTATCAGTAGCCTCATGCATCTATTTTAATCAAAAATGTGTTTAACTTTTTACTTATTAACTGAATAACTGACACTGAATGGTGACAGTTTAATAAATAAGAGGCAACTATCTTACAGGTATTAAAATTGGTAAGAACGGAGCTCATGCCTTTTGGGCTCCGTGGCCACTGCCAGGGTTGAGCGGAATGACTTAATGAGCCCATTTGGGCTGTGATGCAGCCACACCCGGAAGTGCAGCCTAATTAGGCTAATTACCACCTGAAGCACTTCCAGGTGGGCTATAAGAGGAGCCTGCAGCCTCCACTCAAGGAACCAGAGTCGGGAGGAGGGAGACGAAGCTGCCAAGAGAAGTGGAGAAAAGGAAGAGTGCTTTTGTGGTGGCGTTTTGTTTGGTGTGTCTTTTGGGACTGTGTTGTGCCTGTGGGAAACGGGGAAGACATGCCCCACAGGTGAAGAAAATAAAAAGTTTATTTATTTTATGTGTGCCTCACAGTGTCAGTCTGTGTCGGGTCGGCACCCATATAGCGCCTTTTTCACAATATTTTTTCCTTAACAACACTTGGAGTAAGTTTTGGTGCTTCTTACTTACTCCACGGCGTTATACATAAGGCGCCTGGTGATTATATTTAAGAATGTTACAATGTGTGAAACACAGTGCTTTTATTTATTGCTCTGCAGATACTACATATGTTTAAAGAATATTTTCTGGTTTACTTTGTAGAAAAGCAACATAACCTTGAAAATGTATCTGTAATTGATGTTTTAGGAGAAGTAAACTTAACACTGAAATCTGTTATCTCTTCTTCTGAGAAGACCGTGAACATGGTGGACTCAGCTGGCCATATCCAAGTTAGACAGAAAATAGCAAACTTTATGTTTTAAGTTTGAACTAATTGCATTACTGTTATTAAGTGGCATTTTTAAATTTGCCAACACAAATTTGACACAGTAGATACACTCTTCGTACCATTGCATGACACAGTTATACTTGAGTTAACTTTCATTGAGACCTGGATATTTTGAACATATGCACAGACAATTAAGTGATACAATATTGGAAAATGCCAATCAATCACAGATCGTTTAGCTACAGCTCAGAAAAAACAGTGAAGTGAACTTGCTAAAAATGTACTGCAAACTTAACAAGATATACTAATTTAGGCCATAACAGCGACAAATTCTAGACATTCTAATATAATTCTTCAAACTTTTCAGGGGGATGTCACCCAACCTTCCAGCCTGAGCTGACCCTCTAATGTACTCATTTCTAATCCTATCCATCCTCATCACACCCAATACAAATCTTAGCATCTTTAACTCTGCCACCTCCAGCTCTGTCTCCTGCTTTCTGGTCAGTGCCACCGTCTCCAACCCATATAACATTGCTGGTCTCACTATTGTCCTGTAGACCTTACCTTTCATTCTTGCTGGTACTCATCTGTCACAAATCACTCCTGACACTCTTCTCCACCCACTCCACCCTGCCTGTACTTACTCTCTTCTTCCCTTCTCTTCTATACTCCCCGTTACCCTGTACTGTTGATCCCAAGTATTTAAACTCACCCACTTTCACCAACTCTACTCCCTGCATCCTCACCATTCCTCTGACCTCCCTTACAGTACATTCACACATGTATTCTGTCTTGTTCCTACTGACCTCCATTCCTCGCCTTTCTAGAGTATATCTCCACTTCCCCAGGGTCTCCTTAACCTGCTCCCTCCTCTCACTACAGATCACAATGTCATCCGCAAACATCATCCCAAGGGACCCCTGTCTAATCTCGTCTGTCAACCTGTCCATCACCATTGAAAATAAGAAAGGGCTCAGAGCTGATCCCTGATGTAATCCCACCTCCAACTTGAATATATCCGTCACTCCTACCACAGACCTCACCACTGTCACACTTTCTTTATACAGTTAGGTCCATAAATATTTGGACAGAGACAACTTTTGTCTAATTTTGGTTCTGTACATTACCACAGTGGATTTTAAATGAAACAACTCAGATGCAGTTGAAGTGCAGACTTTCAGCTTCAATTCAGTGGGGTGAACAAAACGATTGCATAAAATTGTGAGGCAAGTAAAGCATTTTTTTAACACAATCCTTTCATTTCAGGGGCTCAAAAGTAATTGGACTATTGACTCAAAGGCTATTTCATGGGCAGGTGTGGGCAAGTCCGTCGTTATGTCATTATCAGTTAAGCAGATAAAAGGCCTGGAGTTGATTTGAGGTGTGGTGCTTGCATGTGGAAGATTTTGCTGTGAACAGACAACATGCGGTCAAAGGAGCTCTCCATGCAGGTGACAGGTGAAAGAAGCCATCCTTAAGCTGCGAAAACAGAAAAAACCTTATCCGAGAAATTGCTACAATATTACGAGAGGTAAAATCTACAGTTTGGTACATCCTGAGAAAGAAAGCAAGCACTGGTGAACTCAGCAACGCAAAAAGACCTGGACGTCCACAGAAGACAACAGTGGTGGATGATCGCAGAATCATTTCCATAGTGAAGAGAAACCCCTTCACAACAGCCAACCAAGTGAACAACACTCTCCAGGGGGTAGGCGTATCGATATCCAAGTCTACCATAAAGAGAAGACTGCATGAAAGTAAATACAGAGGGTGCACTGCAAGGTGCAAGCCACTCATAAGCCTCAAGAATAGAAAGGCTAGATTGGACTTTACTAAAGAACATCTAAAAAAGCCAGCACAGTTCTGGAAAAACATTCTTTGGACAGATGAAACCAAGATCAACCTCTACCAGAATGAGGGCAAGAAAAAAGTATAGAGCAGGCGTGGAACATCTCATTATCCAAAGCATACCACGTCATCTGTAAAACACGGTGGAGGCAGTATGATGGCTTGGGCGTGCATGGCTGCCAGTGGCACTAGGACACTAGTGTTTACTGATGATGTGACACAGGACAGAAGCAGCCGAATGAATTCTGAGGTGTTCAGAGACATACTGTCTGCTCAAATCCAGGTAAATGCAGTCAGATTGATTGGGCGGCGTTTCATGATACAGATGGACAATGACCCAAAACATACAGCCAAAGCAACCCAGGAGTTTATTAAAGCAAAGAAGTGGAAAATTCTTGAATGGCCAAGTCAGTCACCTGATCTTAACCCAAATGAGCATTCATTTCACTTGTTGAAGACTAAACTTCAAACAGAAAGGCCCACAAACAAACAGCAACTGAAAGCTGCTGCAGTAAAGGCCTGGCAGAACATTGAAAAGGAGGAAACCCAGCATCTGGTGATGTCCATGAGTTCAAGACTTCAGGCTGTCATTGCCAGCAAAGAGTTTTCAACCAAGTATTAGAAATGAACATTTTATTTCCAGTTATTTAATTTGTCCAATTTGAGCCCCTTTAATGAAGGGATTGTGTTAAAAACATGCTTTAGTTGCCTCACATTTTTATGCAATCGTTTTGTTCACCCCACTGAATTAAAGCTGAAAGTCTGCACTTCAACTGCATCTGAGTCGTTTCATTTAAAATTCATTGTGGTAATGTACAGAACCAAAATTAGAAAAATGTTGTCTCTGTCTAAATATTTGTGGACCTAACTGTACATGTCCTATGCCACTGTTGCATACTTCTCTGCCATTCCCGATTTCCTTATACAGTACCACAACTTCTCTCTAGGCACCCTGTCATATGCTTTCTCCAGGTCCACAAAGACACAATGCAACTCCTTCTGGCCTTCTTAATACTTCTCCATCAACACCCTGAGAGCAAGCATCACATCTGTGGTGCTATTTCCTGGCATGACACCATACTGCTGCTCCCTTATCATCACCTCTCTTCTTAACCTAGCTTCCACTACTCTTTCCCATTACTTCATCCTGTGGCTCATCAGTTTCATTCCTCTGTAGTTACTAAAGTTCTGCACATCCCCCTTATTCTTAAAAATTGGTACCAGTACACTTCTTCTCCACTCCTTAGGTATCCTCTCACTTTCCAAGACTGCCTCAAACAGTCTGGTTAAAATTTCCACTGCCATCTCTCCTAAACACCTCCATGCTTCCACAGTTATATCTGGACCAACGGCTTTTCCATTCTTCATCCTCTTCATAGCTGCCCTTACTTCCTCCTTGCTAATCCATTTCATCTCCTCATCATCCAACCTTCTGTCACTCTCATTCCCTTCTTTCATCAGCATCTCAAAGTACTCTTTCCATCTGCTCAACACACTCTTCTCGCTTGTGAATAAGTTTCCATCTTTATTATTTATCAACATTACCTGCTGCACATCTTTCCCAGCTCGCACCCTCTGACTAGCTAGTCAGTACAGGTCCTTTTCTCCTTCCTTAGTGTCTAACCTTTCATACAACTCATCATATACCTTTTCTTTAGCCTTCGCCACTTCTCTCTTCACCTTACGCCTGATCTCTTTGTACTCCTGTCTACCTACTGCACCCCCCTGACAATCCCACTTCTTCTTCAACAACCTCTTTCTCTGTATACTCTGTATGTACTTTCCTATTCCACCACCAGCTTTCCTTATCCTCCTTCCTCTGTCCAGTTGCCCAACTATCTGGTAACTCTTCACTGCCACCCAATACTTGTCTTACCTCCTTCCTGAGCTCAACCTTACAGTCTTCCTTTTTTCAGCTTCCACCATTAGATCCTTGGCTCTGTCCTGATTCTCCTCCTCTTCGTGATCTCCAGTGGCATCCTACAGACTACCATCCTATGCTGCCTAACTAAGCTTTCCCCTACTACCACTTTGCAGTTTCTAATCTCCTTCAGACTGACCCTAATGTATAGAATATAATCAACCTGTGTTCATTTTCCTTCACTCTTGTATGTTACCCTGTGTTCCTCCCTCTTCTTAAAATACGTATTCACCACAGCCATGTCTATCCTTTTTGCAAAATCTACTACCGTCTGACCTTCTGCATTCCTCTCCTTGATACCTGCCCATCACCTCTTTATCTCCTCTGTTCCCTTCATCAACATGTCCATTGAAGTCCACTCCAATCACCATTCTCTCTCCCTTGGGTACACTCTCCACCACTTTATCCAACTCACTCCAGAAATCTTCTTTCTGATCTTTCGCACACCCAACTGGCAGGGCATATGCACTGACAGCACTCTTCATCACACCTTTAATTTTCAGCTTCATAATCATCACTCTCTCCGACACTCTTTTCACCTCCAAAACACTCTTGATATTCTGTTCTTTCAGGATAACCCCTGCCCCATTACTCCTCCCATCCACACCATGGTAGAACATTTTGAACCCACCTCCGATACACCTGTCCTTACTTCCCTTCTATCTGGTCTCTTGCATGCATATATTAACCTTCCTTCACTCCATCATATCAGCCAACTCTCTCCCCTTACCAGTCATACTGTCAACATTCAATGTTCCTACCCTCCCCCTGCCTCTAGATACACCTCCCCCCTCTTCTTCTTTTTCTGCAGCCAACAGTAGCCCAATTTCTGCCAACACCCTGTTGGCTAACAGTACTGGTGGCGGTCGTTGTTAACCTGGGCCTCGACTGATCCAGTATGGAAATCTGTATTTTTGTCCGGATATTGATTTGGCAAAACACTAATAAATATGCATAACATTGTCTAGTGTCCAAAGGGGAAAATACCCACTCATGGACACCAATTGATGACACTGAAATGAGGATAGTGCTTGAGGTCCTTTATCCACTAGCAGTCTACCGCTTGAAGGCTGTGAGGTCACTCTGGTCTAGAGGTATCAATGGCACACCAGTCTTCAGAGCTGAATTCAGCATCAATAGATTTGAGCAGATTATGGCTTTCCTAAAGTTTGACAATTGGGAAACAGACTTGGCCAGGAATGCCACAGACAAATTGCACTTTTTTTTGTGCTTTCATAGAGAACTGCAAGAAAAACTATGTGGTTGGTAATTATGTTACCTTTGATGAGCAGCTAATACCATTTTGATGGTGCTGTAGCTTTCAGCAGAATATGTCCAGTAAACCAGATAAATGTGGTTTGAAGCTCTTCCTTATGTGTGATGTGGCAACAGACTACACCTTCAATTAAATGCCATATGTTTGCCTTGAAGGCATGCAGCGCTGCGCTGGGCATGCTGAATCTGTGGTGAAGAAACCGGTAGAGCCAGTACATAGCTCTGGCATACATGTGACAACAGATAAATGTAACCCTTGTAACATAATGAAGTACCTGAATATTGGGCACAAAAAGGAGAAAAATTCACTGCAATTGACCTAAAGTCTAACACATAACAGATATGATAAATGCTGTACTGTCATACTTGATTTAGATGTTGTTCAGCTTCTGACATGATGTTTGAATGTCACATTTGAATGTGTATACTAAACAGTCACAATCACCAAAATATTGGTATACATTCAAGACAGTGTTTCTGAATTTTAAACATTTTAAATATTTCTGAAGGAAATTCCTACATCTTACTGATATTGACGCCTTCATTCACCAGTAGATGTCTTTAATTCACATTATCCAAATCAAGTTACACAGAAGAGTAAGACTTTATTTCCACTTATAAGAAAGTGGTAGGCTCTATGCAGAGTTTAAATTAGTGAGAAATCTATGTGAGAATTGTACTGTCGGTTCTTCCGACTTTCCAATTTGGAGCCTTTGAAATTCATTTCTTCTGCCATCCTGTGAAAATGTTAATTTTGTATAAAACAGAGGTGTAACTTGAAACTGACAGCAATGGATAATTGTAAGCAGTAAAACAATCCTGGTTCAAAGGTGTGCTTCATTCTCTGCAAATTTTTTTATGTTTATTCAGTAGTATATTTTTCAAAAAATAAATATGTATGGACATTATATGCTCTATATTTTATTTCCTTGGGTATTTTATATTTAAAAGTATAATTTCTCATTATTGATTTAAAACTTTCAGTGGTGAAATGAATAGAGTAGAATTCTGACATTTGCTTCTGTAAGCAGCAGATTATTTATTTACATATACTGTATACTGTCTGCTATAGAGAGCCACAAGTGAGACAACAGCTAAATAGTTGAACTGATATATTGTTTCAGAAAAACATTAGAGGCCTTTGTGAACTTAATTACTGCTATGATTTTCTTTTTCCTTTTTTTCCATTCGATGAAGTCATTAGTCAGTATTTTTCCTTAGAAGCCTTTCTTTAGTAGTAGTTGCATGTATGTGACTAATTATTATATGGAATATAATTATAATTCACTTTACAAAGTACGTACATTTGCAAGTTTACTTATAATGATTAAATAGTGATCTAATAGTAATCTATTCAGTCCAAAGTAATGCACCAAATTCAATTTGAAAACATCAATTTGTAAACATTGCAGTATATTAGAGTGAATTTTTATGCTCTATACATTTTTCTGACAGCTGTTTTTTAAACAACACCTACAATCATGATTGCAGTACTCTGCAGTTGTTTCAAATGTTTTATTGTCCTGTTTTTGAAATTTTAAAAAAAGGCATGGTGACTAATGAATTCGATTTTAAACCATGTTGGTAATGCTCTCTACACTTCTGCCTGAAGACATGACACTGTGCAAATCTCTTAAACTACTTGGTGTTGCCATGGTAAAAATGAATAAATAAAATTAGCAGTATTTCTCTTATTATAAACCACCTTGGAATAGGGTTTACTATAGAAATATTCTGAATAAACTAAATGTTTGCTGTTTAATAAAGTCTGTTTTGTAAAGATCTTCATTAGTGTTTTAATATTTATATATGTAATAAAATTGAAATTAATTGTAATGTTACATTACAATATACACAATATACATATCCACATCGTAAATAGCAACTGGGCGTAGAGGCTGTTTGGTGTTGTTTCATGTATATATATATATATATAATATACAGTGGAACCTCGGTTCACGAACGTCTCGGTACACGTACAAATCGGTTTACAACCAAAAAGTTCGTCAAACTTTTGCCTCAGTTCACAACCACACACTCGGTATACGAAGTCAGTTTCCCCTTTCTGTTTGTACATGTTCAGTCTCTCCCTGTGCATTTCCTGTGCAGCGAGCAAGAGAGAGAGCACGACACCCACACACACACACACAGGCAGCAGGAGAGAGAGGCAGCCCGAGAGACAGAGGCACACACACACAGGCAGCACGAGACAGAGAGAGCCACGCGCACACACACACAGGAGCGCGAGAGAGAGACAGACGCACACACACACAGGAGCAGTCGAGAGAGAGGCGCACACACACACAGCAGCACGCTAGAGAGACACACACACAGGCGCTCCAGGCTCGCAAAAGAGAGATGCACGCACACACACACACAGGCGAGAGAGAGGGAGAGGGAGGGACACATAAGGTAGAGAAGGCTTGTTTTTGTTTTCAGTTCTGTTTACAGTGATCGGTTCGTAGCCTGCATTGTTGCAATGTTATTTTTCTTAGTGGTTTATTAAATTACGGAGGATCTCAGCTGAATCTTAATCACTTGCCTGATTTTGGACAACTGTTTTCTTGGTCTTCATTGTCACAGCTTGCCGAGCAATATGATTTGATGCCTCATTTGTATCTCTGTGTTACTAGAGTGTAGATGTTATGTGCATAACTGAATGACTAAGTCATTTCCAAACAATTTTATTATTACATGTGATAGGCTGCCGCCAAGAATAATAAATAATGATTGCTGCTAGTTAATATACAAAATAAATGGACTTTGCTAGGAATATCATTATTATTAATCATAATAATATTCAGGCTTCTGCTTTGTTACCATTTTGTCCTTTTAGATTTTGTGATTTTGTGAACTGTTATCATATCCCATTTTTCTACCATCTAAATGGTAAAAAAAAAAAACAATTTCATGCTCCAGTTGTTCAAATTTAGAGGCATAACAAAACCACAATGACCAGATGTATATAGCCCTCTAAATTTGAATGATGCTAAATAATTAGATTCAGTTGTCAAGCAATAATATTTGCTATACTCAGTTAGTGCTTGATTTGAGGATGTCTATTTTTTTTTTCTCAGAAACATTTACCTTTAACTTAAAAATAACAGCACTTTTCAAGATAACTGTAGTCTAAACTATAGGCATGGGACAATAAGTAAAGATTTTGTTAGGATATTTTTTTTTCCTTTGTTTGGAAAAAAATTATACTAAACCTATATTAAGAGGCAAGAAGTCTTAGATGATTAAAATATGCACATAGTTCAGTTTCCACATTGTTATGTAATGCAGAAGCCTATTCTCATATGAGAATGCTGATTGGGTGCATGATACCACAGCTTTTTTCAAATATGTGAGAAACTATTAGACAGCATGATCCTTTAAGTAGACCAGTTCATCTAAAATTCTGTGACCATCCAGTGAAAAATTAAGAATGCCACTTATCTAATTAGCTGCTGATGCTGCCTCCTCCTGTCTGCCTCTTCATAGCCCTAAAAATGATTCAACATGTTCAGAAAATATGCTTACCACTGTCCCAGTAAATGTGACTAACAGATGCATCACTCACATTTACTTTGAGTACCTGGTGGCAAAATTTACTTTTTAAAAATACTGGCTTTGCAAAATAGTACTGGTGTGTATTGCATTAAAATTGTAAGGATATTTCAAAGACTAAATTATGTATAACTTATTAAAGTAAAGTAGATCTAGGTTAAGCTTAATCAGGTAAAACCTTTAATATTTTTCATTTTTTTAATCATGAATCAGTTAACATATTGTTTTGTTTTTGTTTGTTTGAAAATAGTGCTCAGTTTATTTTTGTTTTAGCATCATAATTAGAAAGTGATGCACTAGGCGTGGGCATTCTATTAGTTATGTAGTATTTTTATTATATTTGTATGAATTACTTGTGAACACTTTGAAATCTGTTCAGTTTGTTTTGTCTGGTCCCTCTTGACTCACTGGTACGAGAAAGCTCCCTATACATTTTATACCATTCAACTCATTTTAATGTCTACTTATGCTTCGCCCAGATCTTTAGACCTCTAGACCAGAAAAACTGTCATTTTTAGATCACTTTTGGACCATATTTTGTGCAGAAAATTATACCCTTATGAGAAAGAGTAAGTCAATTGGTGTCTTCACCAAAAATGATTAGAAGGACGTGAATTTGTGCTTGCCACATAAATCAACCCCAGAGGTTCACCCTCTAATCGAATACAAAGAGTCAAAATTATTCCTTTTCATGAAACTTTGAAAAAATGTGCATCAGTAATACAGTATAGGCTGGAGGTGTGTCATTTTATGCTATTTCAAGGTTCATAAATATGAGAATATTTTTGATATTTGATTCTTTACTGATGTCCTTAGCTTTCTAAGAGCCACTTCCATAATGATAACAATGACAAATTGCAAACATATGCATGGAGTATCATTTTAGATTACCATGTCAGTGATTATAAACATGTTATTTTTTATTTTAGATCCTTTGCTAGGGATCTAGCCTTCTAACCTCTTGTCAGAGTGTGTAAAATGACAAATTTCCATTTCAATCAGTAGTGTTTAGACTTTAAACTTTTAAATTGAAGCACACATTTTAATATTTCAAATATTTGACACAACTATTCTTGTATATTACGTATGTATTTCTGCCTCATGAAGTAAATCATTATATTTCTTATGAATACTGTGTCAAAAGAAGACAAACACAAGAGATTAAGGGTTGGGGTTGTGAGCCCCGTATACTGAATGGTACGGTTTTCCAGGTCAAAACAGTTCATTAAATCAACTTTCGACAGATACAATAGGTAACACGGACATTTGATATTGACGGGACAGGAAATAAGACAGGAGGAATGTTGGGAGGCGTTGCAGTGGTTTCTGGGCATGGTGTCATCAAGGCTCGTCTTTGTTTAGAACTGCACCCGGAAGTGTGCGCTTGCGAGACCGTTCCGGGCGCTCTTTACGGCTCCGCTGCTTCTGCCTTTCTGAGGAATTAAGAAAACAAAGGTTAGTACACCGTCGTAGCTCCCTCGCGGGGTGTTTTATGCAACGGACCGGGTCGCTCAGCTGCTCCCTAATCGCTCGTGCGTGACAGAACCCCCCCGTTAGCCCAGACCCACCGGGTCGGGCGACCCGAACCGAGAGGTCGTGAACGCGGGAGAGAGCATCCGCGTTGGCCTGCAGGGAGCCCCGACGATAAACGACAGAAAACTTGAACGGCTGCAGGTCCAAAAACCACCTGGTGACACGAGGATTCGAGTCACGATGCAGGGCCATCCACTGGAGGGCGGCATGGTCCGTTATCAAAGTGAATTCCCGCCCCAACAGGTAATACCGCAGGTGGGTTACTGCCCATTTAATCACCAAGGCCTCCCGCTCCACCGCAGCATACCTGGTCTCCCGGTCCAGCAGTTTCCGGCTCAGATACAGCACAGGATGCTCAACACCATCGATGCTTTGGCTCAACACGGCACCCAAACCTGTGTCCGAAGCATCGGTCTGGAGAAGAAAGGGTAGAGAAAAGTCAGGAGTACGCAATATCGGTGCAGAGGTAAGGGCTCGTTTTAAGTCACGAAATGCATGGTCCGCTTCCTCGGTCCACACCACAGTAACAGGAGCCCGCTTCTTTGTAAGATCCGTCAAGGATGCTGCCCTCTCAGAGAAGTGGGGTACAAACCGGCGGTAGTACCCTGCTAACCCCAGGAAGGCTTGCACCTGCTTCTTGACCATCGGACGGGGCCATTCCAAGATGTCTTTAAGTTTGGTACACTGTGGTTTAACTAATCCCCCTCCCACCAGGTAGCCTAAATAGCGGGTTTCGTTCATCCCAAAGTAACACTTCCGAGGATTGATACGAAGCCCAGCCTTCGCTAGTGACAGGAGAACCGTATAAACCTGCACTACATGGTCCTCCCAGGTGCCGGAATAGATAACCACGTCATCCAGGTAGGCGGCACAATAGGAGTGGTGGGGCCGTAGCACTCGATCAACCAGACGCTGAAATGTCGCTGGTGCCCCGTGCAATCCAAATGGGAGCACCTTATAGTGCCAGTGACCGCTAGGGGTACTGAAAGCCGTTTTTTCTTTTGCGGACGGCGTTAAGGGAATTTGCCAATACCCCTTCGTCATGTCAAGGGTAGTCAGATAGCGGGCCATCCCCAGTCTCTCTAGGAGCTCATCCACCTGGGGCATGGGATATGCATCGAACTTCGAGACCTGGTTGAGGCACCTGAAGTCGTTGCAAAACCTCCACGAACCGTCCGGCTTGGAAACGAGGACGATAGGACTAGACCAAGGGCTATGGCTCTCCTCGATGATGTCCATGTCCAACATCCGTTGAACCTCTAGCTCCACCTCAGCACGTTTCGCCTCAGGGAGACGATAGGGCCGTTCCCTGACAACCACCCCAGGGTCGGTCACAATATCATGCTCAATCAGCGAGGTCCTGCCAGGTGTCTCGCTGACCACCTCCGGGACAGACAAGATGGCTCTTTCGAGCTCCTGTCGCTGGTGGGGCACCAAATTGGAGCCGAAGTTAAGGGGCATAATTTCAGAGAATAGGGCGAGAGTAGGACCGGGAGGAGGGTCCGGTTCCCGGTCTCTCCACGGTTTCAGAAGATTGATGTGATAAACTCTCTCCCTCGGTCGACGATTTGGCTGGCTCACCAAATAGTCGACGAGCCCTTTTCTCTCCTTCACTTCGTATGGGCCCTGCCAATGGGCTAACAGTTTTGAGTGGGAGGTGGGCACGAGCACCATCACGCGATCTCCAGGCCGGAATTCACGCAACGAAGAGTTTCGGTTGTAATTCCGGACCTGCGCTGCTTGAGCCCTGGCCATGTGATCCTTTAGTAACGGCCTAATTTTCTCCAATCTATCGCGAAATTGCGCGATATATTCTAAGACATTGGTGGACGGATGGGCCTCCCCTTCCCATCCCTCTTTTAGTATATCCAATAATCCCCGGGGTTGGCGTCCATACAACAATTCAAAGGGGGAAAACCCTGTGGAGGCTTGGGGTACTTCCCTGTATGCGAAAAGTACGAGTGGTAAAAGCTGGTCCCAGTTTCTACCATCCTCTCTGACTACCTTGCGGAGCATCTGCTTCAATGTCTGATTGAAGCGCTCAACTAGTCCATCCGTTTGGGGATGATAAACGGATGTCTTCAGATGCTTAACCCGGAGTAATTTGGCAACTTCCCTGAACGTTTCCGAGGTGAATGGGGTACCCTGATCCGTGAGGATTTCTTTGGGTATACCCACTCGGGAGAATAAGTCTACCAATTCCCGTGCAATGTTTTTTGTATTAGCAGCTCGCAAGGGAACTGCTTCAGGGTATCGAGTTGCGTAGTCTACCATTACCAAAATATATTTAAAACCACGCACCGAGGTTTCCAGGGGTCCTACCAGATCGACACCGATCCGCTCAAAGGGTATATCAATAAGGGGAATCGGGACTAGAGGAGCGCGGTCCCTCCGAGGAATCTGTCGTAATTGACAAACCGGGCAGGATTGACAAAAACGTCGGACCTCCTCCTTGATCCCGGGCCAGTAAAACCGAAGCGTTACCCTCTCCAGTGTTTTTTCGGCCCCGAGATGGGCGCCTAGGAGGTGGGCGTGAGCTAGTTCACAGACCTCCCGCCGGTAAGTCTTCGGTACTAGCAACAACTTCCTTACCTCACCGTCATGCTCGGCCACTCGATACAACAAGTCATTGTCTAACACAAAGTACGGCCCATGTGGTGTGGAAGCCATAGACGATATGTCGTCAGCGGACACTATAGCATTCCTGGCGAACTTCAGGGAATCATCATTCCATTGTTCCCTTTTGAATGACGCAGGGGTAGAGCGATATTGTATGTCTAACCCGCTGAGTGTATCCACTATTGGATCCGAGGGAGCACTCGACTGCAGCGGAACTTCGCCCGGGGTTACTTCCCGTCCAAGGTCCGGCGCCGAAGAGGGCCCCCCCGAGCAGTCCACGTCATCAACATTCGCCGAGGTGCACGGCGTGAGAGCAGCTGGGAGGGCCTCCCGACCCACCATAACTAGACCCGGTTTGGCTTTTGGAGTGGTGATAGTCTTACCGCTTATTTTGTTAGACCAATCCCGTCCCAATATTACTGAGAAAGGGGGCTCTGGCATAACAGCCACCATCATTCGTTTTAGAGTCCCCTCCCAGGAGATGAAACACATTGCGGACCGGTAAGAGCGGGTCTTCCCGTGCACACGTTTTACCCCCAAATGTTGGGGTAGCCATTGTCGCGGTAAAACATAACGGCGAGCAACAATGGTAATGTTGCTCCCGGAATCAAACATAGCCACCACCGAGTGTCCATTCAACAACACCACCCCCGTATTAGTAACCGCGAGGGGATTAGACAGTGCACAGTACCTTTCTTCCCGGGTCCAAGTGCAGTCCATGGGTTCCTGATTGAGGGGGCAGGCTGGCAGCAAATGTCCCGGCTCCCCACACTTGAAACAGCGCGGGAGCGCGAGTTTACGCTCTTTTGGCCTGACCGGAGCCTCAGCGGGGCGGCGATAGGGCTCGGAGGCAACGGGCCGTCCCTGTCGAGACCCCCGACTGGAGCCATCAGATCCCCCGAGTTGGGTCTCCGCCAGTTGTCGCTCCAAAACCTCCAGAAGGCCATTCATGTCTTTAAACGGGTGCCTCCGGACCTGCTGGGCGAGATAGTCCGGCATTGCATGAATCAAACCCTCACAAGCCACTTGCTCAACCACCTGGCGAGCCTGGTTCCTGTCTGGCCGTAGCCAGCGCCCTAGCTTACCCCAGTACTTGAAAGCCTGGGCTCTAGCTGGGAGTGCGGGGTCAAATCTCCAGTGCCGCCAGGCGCGTGCCTGCTGGCCAGAGGTCACACCGTATCGTAGGTATATCTCGGCCTTCAGGAGGTCATATTGGGCGGCTTCCTCCTCGGGAAGGTCATGATAAGCAGGTACGGCGCCAAGAGGGACGCCCACTCAGCCCGCGGCCACTGATTACGGCTGGCGGTACGCTCAAAAACACTCAAATATGACTCAATGTCATCATCGGCCGTCAGGGCCACCATCGAAAGGAGAGGAGGTCTCGCCGGCTCCGGTCTTACTGCTTCTGCTGCCGCCAGCCGCCTCCTCGTATCAGAGAGCTCGGCCTTCGTCGCGGCTGCGTCCAGTTTCACCGCCTGCAGCTCCGCGACGAGGGTGTTGAGGACCGCGTTCAGGTCCTGTCCTTCAGTCATTTTCTCGGACGTTAAGAGTATTTACTATCCTCCTGCCGACTACGCCACTGTCAAAAGAAGACAAACACAAGAGATTAAGGGTTGGGGTTGTGAGCCCCGTATACTGAATGGTACGGTTTTCCAGGTCATTAAATCAACTTTCGACAGATACAATAGGTAACACGGACATATTATATTGACGGGACAGGAAATAAGACAGGAGGAATGTTGGGAGGCGTTGCAGTGGTTTCTGGGCATGGCGTCATCAAGGCTCGTCTTTGTTTAGAACTGCACCCGGAAGTGTGTGCTTGCGAGACCGTTCCGGGCGCTCTTTACGGCTCCGCTGCTTCTGCCTTTCTGAGGAATTAAGAAAACAAAGGTTAGTACACCGTCGTAGCTCCCTCGCGGGGTGTTTTATGCAACGGACCGGGTCGCTCAGCTGCTCCCTAATCGCTCGTGCGTGACAACTGCAAATCAGGGCAGCTTACTCTAATTCAGACATATTTTTTATTCCTCCTATGTGCTTAAAATTAATTTTTGATGGAACTGTTGGACCTGTCACAAGTGGCTGTTTAACTGAAGTCAAATAAAGGCTATTTATTGCATACACGAGAATCATTCTACTCTAGAGTTTCTTTTCCCTTGCTGTTCCATAAAATGGACACTTTTTTAATTCATGTATTAAAAGGAAATTTTTTTTACATGTTTAGTTCTTTCCGCTTATCTTCAGTAATTTAACTTTTCTGAAACCTTTAGTATCTGTAGACTATTTGCTTTCTTCTCTACTGGAGGTTATGTATTTCAGTAGCCTTATGAAGATTTTTAATTTACCACTGATTTTATTCAGATTTTATTTAAGTTTTTCCACTTGATTGAAAGGTCAGATGCTTTATAGTTAGCTGCCATTTCTTTTCAAATTCTGTCATATTGTTAGTTTAAACTTACATAAAGATGGATTTTTCCAGAATTGCAACTGTTATACATTAAAATTTGCAAGTTAAATTATTCTTTAAAATTAATATTACTGTTGCTTCCTTTCAAGTAACTCATGCTCAATCCATCCCTTGCCTTGCCTGTCTTGACTGAGCATTAATAAAAACCTTTCATTGGGTGTTACCATTCTATACTGAAAAATTCAGATTATATTTACCTTTATATTAAAATTATAATGTCTTATTTGAAACATTTTTATTCATTTAAATAAGCAAAATTCAAATGGAAATACTGTTATGGCATTCAAATCTGCTGTCGTACACATTTGTACAATAAGCTCGCCTCTTCATCTCGGCCGAGCATGGCAAGATATTCTTTATCTACCCAATACTTTTGGTGTTAGACTTTATCAATTTTTCCATCATCCAACCCACTATATCCTAACTACAGGGTCATGGGGGTCTGCTGGAGCCAATCCCAGCCAACACAGGGCGGAAGGCAGAAAACAAACCCTGGGCATGGTACCAGCCCACCACAGGGTGCACACACCCACACACACACCAAGCACACAATAGGGACAATTTAGGATCGTCAATGCACCTAACCGGCATGTTTTTGGACTGTGGGAGGAAACCAGAGCACCCGGAGGAAACTCATGCAGACATGGGGAGAACATGTAAACTCCACGCAGGGAGGACCCGGGAAGCAAACCTAGGTCTCCTAACTGCGAGGCAGCAGCACTACCCACTGCACCACCGTGCCGCCCCTTTATCACTTTACATTCTGCAAATCAAATAAGCAGGTACTGAGATTGGATGAATTTGTAATCCTGAAAATAACCTTCATCTGCTTAAAGATCAATATTTATTATTAATAATAAAATTTAGAGCACTCACATTTTCATTACATTTAATAATTTTACTGCTGTTGTATTATGTATGTTTTCTTATGTTAGCATTTTTATTTTTGAACCTTCTATTTACTATAGTGTACAACATTAACTCAAGGTTTTATGTTTTAAGTCTTTATGTTGACACATAGTTTGGTACCTTATTATTTAACTCATACGATCAAACAAAGTAATCGCTGCCTCAACTGTTAGAATGTCTAAATGATAAGTTATAGTGGTAATTTATCATATAGTACTGCTTTGAGTAGGTGTTTAATGTAAATTTCAGCTTAACTGTTTCGTCTTATACATTTGATATTCTAGGTTGTTACATTAAAAACTGTGACAGAATAGGAAAGTATTTAGGCTGCTTTAAATGAGGACAGTAAATTACAACACATAATTTTGTACTCTCTCAGAACTTAATTGATACAGATTTTAAAAAATCAAGGAAACTATAAGTTTTGTGTTTTATTATTATTATTACTGTTGTTTTTTAATGCATACATTTTTATATTGTATTTAATAAAGCATTTTACCAGGGTTTGTCATTAAAAGCTATATTCTGTTGTTCAAGTCACTTTTGCTTTTATTAATGCTGTAGAGTCAGTGTTCATTTTTTTGTTTACTATTAAACAAGAGTAAAGTACTGTTTGCAGCCTGATAAGGTATGAAATATTGCATTTTAGTATTGGTTCTTGTTTAAAAAAAAAAAAATTATTTACTTTCCCTCCTGAATGTGAAAATTCAGCAAATTCCTAAAATACCCAGAACATTCTAAACCTGCAGACAAGAGATATTACTTTTAAGGAGGACTGATAAATTGTATGTTAGTGCAAGGTTCAACGCGCTCTGCTGAAGTAAATGAAAATAATTTATCAGCAACTGGAAGGAAAATGAAATGCTTCATCACCATACATCTTGTTTGACTGGAAAAATGAATGTGAGAAAGCAAAGTCAATTAAAGATTGTGCCCTCAAATAACTCGACTTTTGTTGCTCAAGTCTGGTTATGTCATACAATGATTTGTTGTTAGGTATCTTGGCAATATAAGAGAACATTTGTCAAACCATATGTTGTACTTTGCAGATATAAGGAAATATAAATTTATTATAAATAGACACAGACACCTTTTATCATCTTGGTTCACGTATTTTGAAGATGCAGTTTCTTATTACTCGTAATTTTGAAAGACCTCATATTGTATTGTTTAAATTTATCATGGCCCTAAAGTTAAAGTGATAGAAAATAAAAAAAAGGTGACACATCCAAAATACAAATAGTGTCAGTATTAAGAGGTGGCTTACACAAAGTAATAGGTGGTGTGTAAATGGCAGCATTAGTAATTAATATGCAAAACCTTAGGGTTGCCAGCATTAAAAGATGTCATGCACAAAATACAAGGAGTGGTAGCATTAATGGGTGGCAGACAAAAAAAAAATTGGGGGAATGGCGACATGAAGATATCATGCAAGTAAAATCATTTTTAATGTCCGTTCTTCCCTGTTTTTGAGTCATTTTATGTATGTCTATCTGTGTAACAAAATGCGCTAGATTGTATGCTGCTCCATTGCAGAGCATATTCACCCACCTTATGTCACTACAAATTTGAGAATTTTAAGACAGCTTTAAATATACTCCTAGCATAACTGTGTAATGCTTTAACCTTTGGCAAGGTCATTTGATATTAAAATTGTTTAGGCCTTTGAACTCTGAATTTAAGTTAATATTATTTATACCACCTTAAGCCATGTTTAACTTAAAATTGTTAAATAGCTAAGCCAGAGATTCTACCGTGTTTCCCCAAAAATAAGCCCTAGCATGATTTTCAGGCTGCTCTGTAATATAAGACCTATCCCAAAAATAAGCCCAAGTCAAGATCGTCAGCTGAAAAGTAAGGCGCCTAAGGCCAGATTTATACTTCACGCGATGTGACATGTGTTCCCGAAACATTCATTAAACTCCGAGGACATATTGCCACAATATCTCTGAAAAGGATGTTTAATGATTACATCCATCAATTCAGGGATGATCTCATTCCAGCAGCATCAGCGCATGACAGAAACAAAATCCCTGGACGGGGCATCAGCTTATCGCAAGGTGAACACAAGCACACACATACACTAATGTCATTGTAGCTTCACCAAATTCCCAAACCTTCATGTCTTTGGATAGAAAACTGACACTGTGGAAACCCACCAGGAAAACATGCAAACTCCAGGCAGGGATCACAAGAGATGTGACTCCCTGCGAGACAGCAGCACTACCATTCTGCCACCATGCCACCCCATATGTGTAACTATTAACAGTATTCATTATTTAAACAAAGTCAACGATTTTTATCTGTAAAATGTAGCATACATACTTTAATGCATTTCATCATGAAAGTGATATCAAGTATAAATCTAAAAATTCTAAATGTGCAGAGAGCTGGAATATCATAAATTTATTGTGTTCTTTGTGGCGATCTATTGCTGCTTGCCATTGCTGTCAGGTCAGGAGGAAGCCCCAGCAATTAACAACTGGGTCGGTTTTTAAATGACGTTTACGACGGTCTATTTTAATGATAAAGTAAATGACGAGGTTAAAATGGACATTTCGAGTTTAAAGCCGAAATTTCCACTTTAATCACAAAATAGACATTTTCATTATGTCCTTTTTTTCTTTGTGGCTCAAATACGCTGCAGTACATTCTGATGGTATTGTGAAGGTGCAAAAAAAAAAAAAGACGGAACAGAAGATGGTATGTGAGAAATTTAAAATGTATCGTGTCATTACTTTAGGGAATTTGCGACGCTTGAATATAAAAGCAACATGAATACATTTGTATGTTGGCATTTTGCTTCACCACATTGAACCATTCATCAAACATCGAAGTACGCACATCGATCCTGGAGAATCCTTAAAGTGGCTGGAGTGGCAAGAAATTCAGGCTGAAATTCAGGGTTTTAATGTGAAGAGTTATGATGATATTCCAGAAGAAGATGACATGACTGTACATGAATAAATATAAGATATCCCCTGAAAATAAACCCTAGTGCATCTTTTGGAGCAAAAATTAATACAAGAACCAGTCTTATTTTCGGGGAAACACAGTATAGCTAGAACTTTAGAAATCCTTTCCTATGCTTTATCTGTATGCTTGTGCTAAATCCCTTAGTTTGTTGTATAGTTTCCTCCTCGTTTTTGATTTTTTCCAGTGTATTGACAGTCAGTGACACAAAAAAAACAACATATTTATTAAACCATGAATGAATTTTTATTGAATCATTTTAAACTAAGCACTTACTCAGTGATCTGGATTTTTTTCACTGAACATGAACCAATTGATTCAAATCATTTTGGTGAATTCTTGATTTCACATCACTAGGTAGCAATTTTAGCAGGTGGGAATTAAGGGGAAGTGCATTTAGGACTGAATCCTGAAAGGACTTCTTTACACAAACTGTTGCAGATTCCCACACCTATCTACCAAGTCATGTAGTTGAAGTAGAAACCTTGGCAACCAGAAGTGTCTGGATGAGATATTTGGACAGCTTAGCTATTAGCTAAAATGCGCTAGATGGACTGAATGGTCTCCTATTATTTGTCAAATTTCTTATGTTTTTATGTGGCTGTTTGAAACACAAGTTTTAAATTGGAGTTGTGTTACTCATGTAAGAGTGTTGACATGTAGCGATCCTGTTGGAAAGCAAGCTCATACAATCAAAATTCTGAAAAATTGATTGAATGAAAGGACTTCTCTTCAGCTTAGCATCTGTTAATACTATAATACTATAGTATACTATAATACTACTATAATATTACAATTTTCTACTGCTAGCATTTCAGAGTAAATATATATCTTTGTATTTCAAAGAATAATATAGTAAAATAACTTGTAGCTTGTCATATGAACATACGCTAGACAGTCAGTTCATCATGTTTTTTGCCACCTGTTGCTTGATAAACTTTCCACTCTGTTCTTTGATACCTTGAGGGTTGATAGACTCAAAGCCTCTGTTATGTCCTCCAACTACTACAGTGTGAAAACATTTTACATTCGGACAATGAAGCACTTAATGCCATTGTACAAGGTTTTGTGCACAGTGAAGCAGAAACCTGTCTCACATCTGTACTCTGAAAACACTAGCCAACATTGCTAACATGTGGCAATATCGATTTATTGATTTTTCTCCCCTGTCTTGAGCCATAGCCCTCTGTAAGCACAGCTACTTGTTTTTTGCATAGAGAGTAGATGAACTTAGTCCTGTCATTTGTTACTATTTCAGATCCTTGACAAGGTCACCAGTCTTTTACACGGACACAAGTTCACGTTGTGTCATTCCACATTGCCTCATTTTAACAATAACCTATTCCGAGCCATGGAATAAACTCTGACTAGGTATTTTTTGGTGTTCACCTATTCTGGTGAATGAATAACACTCTTGTACATGAAAAGCCCAACAGGGTTGCAATTCCTGACCTTGTCATTTAGACAAGTTTGGGTCCTACTATAAGACCTGCATGCAGTGCCACTTAAATTATCTTCTGTCATATAATTACACACACATGCACACAATTAGTTTGTAGCTGCCTAATGCACAAAATGTGAATTTCTTTGTTTGCAAATATAGTGCTATTACTGTCTGAGAATTATTTACATAAGAAATATAGGTCTACGAAATAAAGTTTTTCTTCAAGGTGCTCATTAATTGTTCTATTACTAATTGTTTATGTACAGCAGCCACACCACATACACTTGAGAGCATATCATCCACCTGAAGCTAAACATGTTCAGCCCTGGCCTATACTTGGGTGGGAGACCATCTAGGAAAACCTTGGGCTGCAGCTGGAAGAGATGTTGGTGAAACGAGCATGGGGTGCTTACCCTGTAGCCTGTAAGTGGATCCCAATGGCCTAGTGCAGTGACTGGAACAATGTGCTCTAATATGGTGCCATCCTTTGGATGAGATGTAAAGCCAAGGTCCTGACTCTCTGTGGTCATTAAAGGTCCCTGGGCATCTTTTGAAAAGAGGCTTATCCCAATGCCCTGGCTAAATTGCCCTCCATGGCCTAGTCATTTTGGCCACCTAATAATCCTCTGTCTCTAATTGGCTATCTCTCTCTCTCTCTCTCTCTCACCACTTCACCACCTAATAGCTAACGTGTGCTGAGCGTACTGGCACAATAATGGCTGCTGTCACATCATCCACGTGGATGCTACACATTGGTAGTGGTTAAAGTGGTTCCCCTCTATCTAAGTGCTTTGCGTAGCAAGAAAAGTTCTATATAAATTTAAAGAATTATTTTTAATAATAATAATATTATTATTTACAATAAATTGGTGTTGAAGTGTACTTATATTGAATTATAAATATTTTTGTAATTGCTGTGTAAAAATATGAAATATTTAGTGAGTATACTATGTGTCATATTCTTATGAAATAATGCATTATATTTTTTGTTAAATAATAAATATCACTTTTTAAGTAATCAATCTTGTAATTTATATGTAGACCATAATTATCTTAATGAACTATAATAACTTCGACAAGTAATTTAGGGGTAAAACAATTTGCATTTCTTTGCTTGTTTAAAACTTAAACCTTAATGTTTTCCTTATTCAGAAAATAAAGAATTAAACAACCAACTACACTAAAATGTAACATTTAAATCTTAATAGTGTAAACCAGAGTGGGCTGCTATATAATGTTGTTTTATGTGATAAATTATTTATTCCTTATATTGGGATTGTCTGCTCTTGTGTTTTCAGTGAGCTTCATTTTAAAATGTGTTAATGCTAAAAGTAGACTGACACATTAACACTATGTTCCATTATCTCTTTATTTCTAGGTAATTTCCCAACTGCGAATCCTAAACAGATCAGTCACAGCTGGCTCTAAGTTCGACAGGGAAATTTGGACAAACGAGCTTTCCCCAGTCCTTAACCTCTGGAAAAAGCTTAATACGGTAAGACATTAGATAGATGAAAAAAGGATTGCCTTTTGCGAGAATAATTGAGCTGTCCTCAGGTTTAGGGTTGACACTAGCAAAACATTGCAAGGACTTTCATTAACATGTCAGTCTTTTGAGGCCCATTCTAGCTTTTTGAAATATTAGATCAAAATCAGAACAGCAACTAGCTTTTGCAATTGTGTATACTTGATATATTTAAGCTCTTTATCGATTATATTTACAAAGATTTCTCTAATCTTAACATTAAATGCTCTTTAAATGCTTAATTAAAATAGAAGAAAAGACCACTGAAATGTCTTTGCTGAGCAGTAAACACTCAACATTGGATTATTGCTGGATTCTTTTTTATAATCAACTTGATTTTATATATATATATATATATATATATATATATATATATATATATAAAATATTGTGGCCACCAGGGCACTCCAGCCACACCAGACACAGGCACAAGTCTTACACAGCACAGGTTTATTTCAGTGGGGAAGTGCTTTTTCCTTGCTCCCCACAGCAGCACAGTACACGCACCAAGCACAATTCAGCACAGTCCTTTCTTCATTCCTCTCTCTTTTTCTCCTTCTGCCTCTACTCCTCCATTGGCAAGCATCGTCCTTCTTCTACCTGACTCTGCTTCCCAGAGTGAAGTAGTGAAGTGAGGCATCTCCTTTTCTGCTGCTCCTGGGAGTGCTTCAGCTGGCTCGTTAGCCAGATCTGGAATCACTCCTAGGTGAGATGGAAGCCCATTGTAGAGCTCTTCAGCTCCCCCTGGCAGCCCCCACAGAACCCAACAGGGCTGTCCCGAACTCTAACTCCCATGAAGCCCTGCAGGAATTCTTGGAGCCACAGCAGCCCAGGGGGCCTGCCATCTAGCGCGCTGGGGGATGAGCTGATGCCCCATTCAGGAATTTTGTTTGTCTTGCGCCGATGCTGCTGGAATGGGTGTATCCCGAATTGATGGATGTAATCATTAAACATCCTTTTCAGAGATATTGTGGCAAGTTGTCCTCGGAATTTAATGGATGTTTCGGGCGCACGCATTGCATCGCGTGAAGTATAAATCTGGCCTTAGGCGCCTTACTTTTCAGCTGACGATCTTGACTAGGGCTTATTTTTGGGTTAGGGCTTATATTACAGAGCAGCCTGAAAATCATGCTAGGGCTTATTTTCGGAGTAGGTCTTATTTTCTGGGAAACACGGTAGATAAAACGTTAATGCCCTGGCAGTGGCAAATAGCTTTGGTTTTATATTTAATTTGATTACATTAATGTTTAATTTGAGATTTATAAGAAATATTTTAACTGCTACTATGTAAAGGGAATACTGCTGTTAAAGTGTTTGCAAACCAAATACACACAATACACTACTTTTGAGTTCATTATTGAATTTTGCACATAATGTGATTGTTGTGATTGTCTGCGATTAAATCATGATTAATTGTGATTAAATCGCAGACAATCATGCAATTAATTGCGATTAAAAATTTGAATTTCTGCCTAGCACTAAAAAATATTTATGTGTTTGTGTAAATAAATGTCGTAATGCTTTATGGGGCGGAAAAATTATCACTCCTCACAGATACGCTTAACACTAGAATTACCAGAGTCTACGAAAAAACTCGTAAATCCGGCCCACCTTAAAACCGTTCTCAACTCTCTTTTGTCTTCTAAATGTGCCGATTAAGACGAGCAGTAAGTAGCCGGCTACTCCATCCCCCACTGTCGCAGAACGCTCACTAAGTTTTCCCAGCTCATGCTTTGTTTGATTATCTGGGAGTGACTGCACTGCTGGAGTTTTAGAATGGAAATAATAGATTGTTATTTGGAATACACGCATTTCATATGTGTTCCGTTTCTACAGTAATCTGTGTAAACACATTGCTAAAACAGAAACATTTTCATATTTTAGTAATAAATGTTACAAAATGTAGGCATAAACTATAGAATGTGTGAAGCCTGAAGTCCAAACATCAAATAAACACTTTCACAAAAGGTTCAAGGATACTACAACTCTTTCCGTGGCTTAACGCAAAGATTTGCTGACTTGGAGCACAGAAACCCTGTCATGCTACAAAGCCGCGAGTTCAATTCCCAGCTTTGGAGAAAGTGTTTTTTTTTTTCCTCAAACGGACATAAAATTTATAAATTGGTATGCACTGTAAATCGTTAAGTTTAAAATGTCGATCGCAGTTATTTCTGTTGATTAATTCATGCTTTTTACTTAGAGTCAGAACAGGAGCTTGTTCAGCTTATTCAGCTTCTGATCTGACTCAAACAGCGCCAGTATAACTTCACACCCAACCTGATGCTGTTCGTTTTCAAATAATATTGCATTACTTTGACGATGTTTTCTGATTGGTACTATTCGTGGCATAAAATGATTTCTTCAAAACGTCACATATATTTGTCTCTTTCTTTTTTTAAAATGTGCGTTGTAGCACGCAGCAACTGGACACCTGCATGTTCTTGTGCTATATGCAATCATCAGATTCAAATGTTAACAGTTATATAGCACGTAATGGAAATCAGCAGTTCTTAGCATTGCACCACGCAAGCTGTCATATCAACCGCCTACTGTAACTTGCTTTCTTTTTTCTTCGGTTATAGTCTTGAATAAAAGTGCACTTGTTTTGTTATACTTTTACATCAACATATGTTCCTGTGTTTGAGCTACATGGGCATGCTCAAAAAATATGCGTATAATGCCACGAAAAGTGCATGCAGACACTTCAGTTCGCAAGCATTGGTACGACAATGAAGCCACAAGTACACTGCAGAGCTTTAGCGCGTCTTTATGTGAAAACAGCAGTGTCAGATGGGGAGTGTCTGATGATTGCATATAGCGCTGAAGTGACTGCTCTTTACTATGCTTTCCTCTGCTTTTCCTGGAGTACAAAAGAAACAGCATACTGCAACATGTGGAGACTGGCAAGATTGTGGGAAAAAAAACACATGGTCGTATGTATCGTGATAAACTGCAGAGCTATGGCACGTCTTTATGTGATGTCAGGTGGGCTAGGGAAGGATCCTGAACGCGACAGAGAATGAAAAGTGAATTAAAAAATTTAAAAAATAAATAAATAAAGCTAACCTTCATAAATTACACCGGCTGTTACAGACTGAAATCAAATGTATCTTTTTATTCTGAAACAGTAAAAATAAGAACACGTCAGAAAAGGGAGTAATGCAGGATCGAACTCGTGACCTTCTGATTGCCAGTCAGCAACTGATACTGTTGCGCCACGGCAGCAGTTATAGTAAATGGGTGTCAATGTCGCACACTAAGGCGGCTTTTTTTGGCAGCGGCTTTTTTTTTTTTGTATCTTTTGTGAAAGTGTTTCTTTGATATTTGGACTTCAGGCTTCATACATTATATAGTTTATGCCTACATTTTGTTACTAGAATAGTTTCTGTATTAACAATGTGTTTACACAGATTACTGTAGAAACACAACACACATGAAATGTGTGTGTTCCAAATAACGATTTATTATTTCTACTCTAAAACTCCACTTCACTCCCAGCTAATCAATCAAGACATGAGCTGGAAAAAGTTTGTTTACGTTCTAAGTCGGTGGGGGAATGGAATAGCCGGCTGTTTGCAGCTTGTCTTTATCAGTACATTTAGATGACAAAAGACGCTGGCGGAGAGGTGAGAATGGTTTTAAGAAGCAATTTAAGGTGGGCCGGATCTACGAGTTTTTTCGTAGGCTCTGGTAATTCTAGTGTTAATCAGTAGTATGTGTAACCGACGATTTGAGAGTTTTGAGTGTGTGTGTGTGAGTGTGTTTATGTGTGGTTTTATCTGTTTTAAAGGAGTTAAACATCAGTTATTTAGCTCTCTTTCTCAGGGGTGGGGTTTGATTTGTCTTTAATTTGTTTGGTTATAAATTGATCTATTTGTATGGAATGATTACAATAAAAATTAATAAAATATTAAAAAAATAAATAAATAAATAATAAACATCAGTTATTTGTGAAGCAGGAATATTCTGATCATTCTGATCCCTAATCAGTATTCAGAAGAAATAGTGCAACTACAGTATTTTCCTCGATAACGTTCTTTTAGCAAATATGACTCCTATCTTTCCTTTAATTAAATGCTGCCAGTAAGGAATAACAGAAATCACCGAGAGGCTTTTGGTCAATAACAAGCAAATGTTTCATGAGGTGAAAAAATGGGATGTACTGCAGTTGCGATTGATGCTTTCTGAGAAGAATCTGTCATGGGAGTGACAAGAGGGAGCCAGCGAGGCGCAAGGAACGACCCAGTGCAGGATGGAGCAGTGTGAGGAGGCAGGTATCTCTGTGCGAGTGTTTTAAATAATGAAACAAAAGACAAGTGCCTTGGAGTCGAGGACCTCCAACCAAGACGGCTTACAAAATAAAACGTGACCAACAAGCATATGCTACTTGTATAAAATATGTACAATAGTGACGACAATGTTGAAGCAATGATGGAACGAAAGGGAGATGCTAAACTTAGGTAGCAGTGCTGTGCCTGTCCATAAATCCCAACCATTCTGTTCAAACCAACGTATATATCTGAACCGACTTATATATCCAAACTGATCTATTTAAACCAATATATATATCTTAACCAATGTATACCTGTATATTTGAACGGATGTATTCAAACCAATGTATATATTCAACCAATGTATATACAGTGGGGAAAAAAAGTATTTAGTCAGCCACCAATTGTGCAAGTTCTCCCACTTAAAAAGAGGAGAGAGGCCTGTAATTTTCATCATAGGTATACCTCAACTATGAGAGACAAAATGAGAAAAAATAATCCAGAAAATCACATTGTCTGATTTTTGAAGAATTTATTTGCAAATTATGGTGGAAAAAAAGTATTTGGTCAATAACAAAAGTTCATCTCAATACTTTGTTATATACCCTTTATTGGCAATGACAGAGGTCAAACGTTTTCTGTAAGTCTTCACAAGGTTTTCACACACTGTTGCTGGTATTTTGGCCCATTCCTCCATGCAGATCTCCTCTAGAGCAGTAATGTTTTGGGGCTGTTGCTGGGCAACATGGACTTTCAACTCCCTCCAAAGATTTTCTATGGGGTTGAGAGCTGGAGACTAGGCCACTCCAGGACCTTGAAATGCTTCTTACGAAGCCTCTCCTTCGTTACCCGGGCGGTGTGTTTGGGATCATTGTCATGCTGAAAGACCCAGCCACGTTTCATCTTCAATGCCCTTGCTGATGGAAGGAGTTTTTCACTCAAAATCTGATGATACATGGCCCCATTCATTCTTTCCTTTACACGGATCAGTCGTCCTGGTCCCTTTGCAGAAAAACAGCCCCAAAGCTTGATGTTTCCACCCCCATGCTTTACCGTAGGTATGGTGTTCTTTGGATGCAACTCAGCATTCTTTCTCTTCCAAACACGATGAGTAGAGTTTTTTTCATCTGACCATATGACATTCTCCCAATCCTCTTCTGGATCATCCAAATGCTCTCTAGCAAACTTCAGATGGGCCTGCACATGTACTGGCTTAAGCAGGGGGACACGTCTGGCACTGCAGGATTTGAGTCCCTGGCGGCGTAGTGTGTTACTGATGGTAGCCTTTGTTACTTTGGTCCCAGCTCTCAGCAGGTCATTCACTAGGTCCCCCCGTGTGGTTCTGGGATTTTTGCTCACCGTTCTTGTGATCATTTTGACCCCACGGGGTGAGATCTTGCATGGAGGCCCAGATCGAGGGAGATTATCAGTGGTCTTGTATGTCTTCCATTTTCTAATAATTGCTCCCACAGTTGATTTCTTCACACCAAGCTGCTTACCTATTGCAGATTCAGTCATCCCAGCCTGGTGCAGGTCTACAATTTTGTTTCTGGTGTCCTTTGACAGCTCTTTGGTCTTGGCCATAGTGGAGTTTGGAGTGTGACTGTTTGAGGTTATGGACATGTGTCTTTTATATTGATAACGAGTTCAAACAGGTGCCATTAATACAGGTAACGAGTTGAGGACAGAGGAGCCTCTTACAGAAGAAATTATAGGTGTGTGAAAACCTTGTGAAGACTTACAGAAAACGTTTGACCTCTGTCATTGCCAATAAAGGGTATATAACAAAGTATTGAGATGAACTTTTGTTATTGACCAAATACTTTTTTTCCACCATAATTTGCAAATAAATTCTTCAAAAATCAGACAATGTGATTTTCTGGATTATTTTTTCTCATTTTGTCTCTCATAGTTGAGGTATACCTATGACGAAAATTTCAGGCCTCTCTCATCTTTTTAAGTGGGAGAACTTGCACAATTGGTGGCTGACTAAATACTTTTTTGCCCCACTGTATATATCAGAACAGATCTATACAAGCTAATTTATACATATCTTAACCAATGTATCTCAATCAAAGTATATACAATACACCCCCAAAATTCGCTAGGGTTACATTCCTAGAACACCCGCGAATTGTGAAAAACTGCAACTTTTGGATGTGGTTAAAAAATACCTTTTAAATGCCTATTTTTATAGTTTCAACCCTAAATACAGTATGCCCCCAAAGCACTTTAATTTCGTTGCAAACTCAGTTTAATACATTACCTAAAAAATTACCTTAATACATTACCTAAAAACAGAATGTAAAAGTAAACCTGTCTACTGCACAGTACTGTACTGATATGTCTACCGCTAGAATGTAAAATACCGATGTTACCGCTATATATACTGTAATTCATGCAAGCGCGTTTTCTTTGGTATGCGCTGTGATTTTCTTTGTTATAAGTAGAGTAAATACATAATAATTTCATTTGATTAAAATACAGTAAAATGTTCGGGTACTCACCAATGATGAGTGATATTGATGATGATGATGAGGTAGCTGTGCAGTATGATGCACAGGATTTAAAACTCCTTGGGTGGCGCCTCTTCTTCAAGCGCTTCAGGAGGAGTCGTATCTTTGTATGGTTCTTCTTCTGGTGGGGAGTCATTCTGGCTTTTCTTTAAGGGTTTCAGGAACATTGTGATAGGAAGTTGCTACATTGTTTCCTGTAGCGAACTGCTGGTACAATTTCCGTGTTACCGTCCAAGGGGATGTTCTTCCTGCAGTCGGTGATCCACACTGCCAAGGCAGATTCCATCCTGACGATATTTTTATTCCTTACAGTCGTTACCTTTTTGGCACTATCACAGAAACTTACAGATATGGTACTCCAGATCACTGCTTCATTCTTTTTATGTAGCATACAGTGCTTTCATTAATGCCATAGTGGCGCGCTACTGCAGCATAACTTTTTAGTTCCCGGAGCAAATCCAGTAGTTCAACCTTCTCCTGGAGGGTTTTAAACTTTTTCTGGCGCTTAGGCTCAGTTCCAGAAGCCTTAGAAGGTGCAGAGCAATTCGACGACATCATGTGCGTTTAAAAATAACAAAACAATAACAAAATGGCAAACACAAGGACACTCAGCTGGAGATGCGTCACAAAGCAGCAGTCAATCATCAGCAAGGAGAAATGAATAACACTCTCGGATTGGCTACTTTAACCATCCCAAACCACGGTGGTAAACCCACTTACCTGGAGACGCATCACAAAGCAGCAGTCAATCATCAGCAAAGAGAAATGAATAATGCTCTCGGATTGGCTACTTTCACCATCCCAAACTGTGGTGGTAAAGCCACTCACCTGGTGACGTGTCACAAAGCAGCAGTCAATTATCAGCAAGGAGAAATGAATAACGCTCTCGGATTGGCTACTTTCACCATCCCAAACCGCGTTTCCCTCAGCGGTTGCTTCCTGTTCTCTCTACAGCACAGTATTGCCACGAAAAAAGCCATAAAAAAATTGCGGAGGATATTTGCGCTTTCCGCTAACAATTAATAGTTAGGTTCTAAGAAAAAATCCACGAACGACAGAGTCTGCGAACCCTGAACCGCGACTTCGTGGGGGTCTACTGTATCTGAATTGATGTATTCAAACCACTGTGTATATCTAAGCCAATGTATCCAAACCAATGTATATATCTGAACCAATATATACTTCTGAACAAAAGTAGTAATACCGATGTATATGAACATATATATATATATATATATATATATATATATATATAAAATGTCTTCCAATTTACGAACCAATCTTTTTTTCCTGAGGTGACGGTTTGTGATATGGTTTGCATATTTGTAGCTGGAAATCCACTGGCAGTTTTAGTATTACCCTTGAGTTTTACGTGCACTGAGCCCCATTTAAATGTATGACCGGTCGCAATTGTATGTAAATCAGAGACCGTGGGTCCTTTTTTCTGTCTGCATTGTGATGTTGCTGTATACATGTGGCAAGTGTATACTGGCTGAAACATGGATGTCCAATGAAAACACCATTAACAGACATTTGGACATGAACCCAGCATATGCAGGCTTGAAAAGAAGAACATGCAAATAAATGACGTCATGACCAACACCCTCCAAACCCCACCGTAAGCAACTGAGCCTTCCCCCTCTTTTTCTGCTCTGGTTAGATCCAGTTCACCCTCTTTTCTCAAAATTATACCTTAAACCTTTGTATAAAATCTTCATTTTCTTGGCAGTCTGTCACAAGCAATAACCTTCATTCTGTAAAAAAAGAATAATAAATACACACACACACAGTTGTTATCTAAGCTCAAGATATACAAAGTGTCACAATGCCACATTTTTATTAGGTTATAATATTGCTTTTTACCCTGAACATATTTATGCTACGTACAACATGAGAAGCTGCAGTTCATTTTACCAAGCTTTCTTGAACAAACATAACATCAGTATGCATGGCTTTCTGTGCACCCAATACCTCTAAAACCACTTGCTGTATTCAGTTTTGATCATTAGAGGCTATACACAGAAATATAACAGATGAAATTGCTTTTGTAATGTTTTATTTGGCATTTTCTTCTAGTGTCTTTTAACTGCATCTCCATCACATGAAAGGGTATTGAGGTTTGAAATCTGGGAGAAAAATGAAACGCTTAACAAGCCTTCAACTGCATTAGTGATGTATTAATATTTTGGTAGACCTCCTAATTTGAAGTCTAAGAGATTGTATGTAACCTAACATTAGGCAATTTCAAATGCTGCTGCTTTCTGTTGTGGAGTGATATATATTTTTGAAAACATTTCTTTTTATCACTTAATCCCATAAATTCCATTTGTCATCCCAAGTTACAGAATCAATCTGCGTCTTATCCACTATTTTTTATAAAGTCATTCTATCAATTATGAATGTGGTCACAGCTTGTAGCCAAAGATTGATGCTAATGGTATCGGCTCTGACTCAACACAAACCTTTTATGAAAAGAATATCTGCAGTGGGACTGTGTCCTCAGAGATTCTGCATCCGTGGTTCATATCTCATTGCTTGTTGTCGACTATATGGAGATTGTATATTCTCCTTGTGTCTTCATGTGTTTTCTTTGAGAGACTCCAGTTTGTATCCCATGTCACCATATATGTTAAATTAAATAAGACTTCAAAATTAGACCTGTATGAATACTAGTATAAGTGTGTCTGCTCGGAGGCCCTGCACTGGACTGGCTCACTTTCCAGAACCGGTTCCTGTCTTTTGCCTTGCATCGTCAAGAGAAGCCTGGGTCCCTGTGACCCAGAATATGAGATTTAGCGGGTCTGAAAGTGTTGTTTCCCATAAAAAAATATATCTACAGTGGTTGTTTGTAATGAGGGGTGCTGCCCTCCGTATTTTAAAAACTATACCTAAATTAATTAGGTAATATATATTTATATTATATAAATAATAATGAAATAAATTTATTTTTAAATAAAGGTATGCCATGGAAATAATAGTGCAGCACACCTGGGTCTGAACCTGAGAAGGACATTCTCTGCAGGTGGTCGAGACCTGTCTGAGGAGGACAGGACTACCTGGAGAATCTGGCATAAAAGTAGCTCTGTGATCACTATGTTGCAGACACAGCACTTTGAGCACTTCAGACATGTTTGCAGGCTGCTAGAGTCCATCTGCCCTGGGTGTGTGGTCATTAGTGAGCCCCACAGGACTGGTGGATAGAAGGCATACGAGTTCTCTCTGAGGCAGAGAGGAGTGGGCAAAAGGGTATTGCAGTTGGGAAATGCCACCAAAGTGTTCACTAAGTGCTGTGTCTGTGAATGCTGATATCAGAGCTGCATTTTTACCAGCTTCTCCAATAGTCCCACCCGTATGAGCAGTTGAGCAAGTGTATGAGATATACAGTATATGTGTTTGTGGTTAGTAAGACAGCAGTGTGCCTTGGAATGATTTTGGTTACAAAAAGTGGGCCAGTACAAAAAAAAACGTTGGGAATCACTGATCTAGACAATAGTATGAAGCAATTTTTTTGGCAAGCTTAACAAAATGACTCAATTTAATCAGAAAGTAATTCAGAAATTTTCAGGCCTGAAGAAAATGAGGGCAAATGTTATGTTCAAGAAAATATAGGTATCCTGATTGTAAAGGCAGAATAAGATTTAGGTTGGACTTGTCATGTGGATGTAGTTGGGGGGTGAGTTATGTTTTAAGATGTGGGGATCTGTGGATCTTACAATGTGAATTTGTGGCCAGGTGAGGTAAGCCTAGCAAACTTGCATAGGGCTGGGCAGACTGGCAGCAAGTGTACAATAAAATTAGGGTGGGAATAACTCTATGGGTGTGGTTAATGATACACTGAGATGCAAGACTTCGGGAAAATCAGAGGACTAGTGATTGTATGATGTGGATTTTTGGAATACAGTGGAAATGGCCAAGGACAGGGCACTCTATTAGCAGAGGTAGAGTAAGATTTGGATTGGACTTATGCTATAAATGTGTTATAGGACAGACATAGGTGCACATTATTTGAAGATTATGGAGGTGGGGGTACAAATATAATGGTGTGGGTTTTGGAAGAATGGGGAACTGGGTAAGTTGGCAAAGGATCAGGTATTTTAGAGACAGGTGTAGTATAAATGCCAAATGAAACAGTTGCACCTGTTCCTTTCCACATCAGTATGATATAGGGACCCTGGATGTCATGGACTGAAGTTTTGAAGCACAGTGCAAATGGGAAAGCTGGCTTCAGATTGGGCAGAATGCTGGAAAGGGTATAATGCATTTTAGCCAGGATTTGTCCTATGAGTCTGGTACTGGACAGGCTAAGATGTGCATTGGCACTATGATGAGGATCACAAGAGCATGTAGAATGACAAGACAGATACATATGAAAGACACTATATAATAGATACATAAATGTGAAAGGCACTATTATAATAGATAAGTGCTGGTTCATTTTGTACCCCAAAAACAGAACCACATCCACATTTTTTTCACCTGCTGCCACTGTGTGTGTTTGTGTGTGTATATATAGGGTTTATAGGGTTATAGGGCTATACCAGCTATTGTGGATACATTATAGGCAATCTGGTTAATAGAATGAAGGTAAAGTTCATTTATTTGTTTAAAAATATACAATAGTTATTTTAGCAGCATATTTAGCTTTGAAATAAATAATAAAAAAGGCTATTTTTATGCAACTTTTTAAAGCAGATAATCAGGAAAATGAACAAAAGTAGTGCTTGCAGTGTGGATGGACCAGATTCATGTAGCTGTCTACGTTCATTCAACATTTTACTTTAATTTATCATTTGTTGTGGAGTAATAGTACTGACCACTTTGGTGGTCTTAAATGGTTCAGACAATGTAAATGAGACCTGTTTCAACCAGAACTATTTTTTCGTTATATACAGTACATGTAAGCTGAGATGAACTAAAGAATTAATTGCCATTCTGGCCTTATTGCTAAACTCTGTAATCATTGCAAACACTTAAATGTAACTAAATGTAATTTTTACCATAGCCAACCAGATATATATTTAATGTTAAATTTCAGCTAGCATTACTTTTGACATTGCATTTTATCAACTATGTATGAAAATCCATATGCTGTAATTTCTTTTAAATCTAAATGTCTCTAATTTATTCTGAATTTGTGAAATTTTGTGTCTGAGGATAGTATAGTTTGTTTATTATTAGTTAATTGATTTTGCAGACTACCAGTGGCTGAATCAACAGTGGGGGAAATTAATGGGTAATTTGAGACATCCGAATTTATAGTGACCTGGTATTACTCAGAGTGTTACTAATAAAATCAAATCAGAATCCTGCAATAGATATCAGATCTAAAGTAACATTTTAAGCCTTTTTGGGGTGTTTTAAATACTTTTTATACATCACCTGCATATTTTTTATTTATTTGTAGGCAACCTTTTAGAATAGCTTACTTCATTAATGAGAGTCAAGTCGGTGAACATTCTGCTAAATATTGTTTTATGCATCTTTATGAAGAATTGGTTATTAATTTTACTTTTGTTTTATCTGTTAAATTTAGAATTAGGAAGGAAATAATTTGTTTTCTTGAACATATTTTAGTTCACAAAACTATATTGTTATACCACTGTTGTCTCGTGCAATTTCTTTTTCATTATACCTTATATGACGAGTTGTTTAAAAAGGTTTCTTAAAAAAAATGTATTAACTCTCAAGCTTTTAGTATTTTAAAGCTGTATACATAGCCTTTAGCATAAGCTGTTGCATGCCAGATATAATTTCCATTACCAGTTTATGAGCTCATTGTTCACCAAAATCAATATGCAATTTGTTTAAAGACAACTAACTTTGTCAAATTAATGACGCTGTCATCAGTTGGTCTATTCTTGTCTTTTTTAGGGCTCAGCACTCATACATCAGAAAGTCTTGCCTCCCAGTGAAAGGCAGGGCTCCCCAGTTCTGTCTTTTATAATTCTTGAGCAGTTTAATGCTATCCGCCTGGTGCAGAGCATTCATCAGTCCCTGGCAGCACTCAGCAAAGTTATCAGAGGAACTTCCCTGCTGACTTTGGAGGTTCAAACACTTGCCACAGCACTTCTAAACCAAGAGGTAAGAATAAGAAAAATAAGTTGTTTTATAATGTTATCATGCAAGGTTTCTGTGTATGTAGTTGTAGATTTGACCTGCAGTTCTATAATTTTGTATTGATACATTAACAGCAATATCATATAAATATATAGAACTTAATTTCCTGAACTTAGTGAAAGTCATCCATTATTGTTTTCCATTATTACATTAGAGTACTTATGTCAACATCTCCCTATAAATCTCTCAGAAAAATACACGCTTATGGCCCATCTTCATCAGAGTCAACAGACTCTGTCCAATCATTTTAGTGTCATTATTAATTGTCTACTCACTTTGCCAGCATGCTGTAAGTTCAGACTACACCAAGCACCCCAAAGTGATGATATCCAGAATGTCATAGAGGGCCTCCAAAAAACATTTTTAATTTCCACAGTGTTTTCATAGAACATGACACTTAATACGTTAGTGACACTAAACTATAGCCAAAGGATGAATTTTCTGAGGCACTGCTGCAGTGGCCTCTTTGATCTACAGACATTTGGATATCTGTCTTGATAATGCAGTATGAATCACAGAATGAAACTAATGTTACTGTAACCTGGCTTGGAGACAATTTAGTTTTGTACAGTTTATAACCATAATAAATGAGAAATATAACCATAAATTAATCTTTGCCCACCTTGATGAATAAAACCATCCGCCGGTTACCAGCCAAAAGGTTGTCTTGTGTTTACCCAAGAAACCAATGTTTAAATGTCTATTCCTTCATATATAACTCAGTATCAGCACTAGCTCCCCTCTAAATCTCTGCCACAGCAAAACCTTTGACATTGCCAAGGCTATATAGCACACAACAAAAGGGTGGAGCAATCCTCTTACTTCAAAGGATAATCTAATTTTGTACATTAGCAGATGAAGATGGCATATAATGGAGTTGGCCTTAGGTATCGCATTGATTCCAGCTTTGGTAAAGAACAGCGAGTTTCGCAAGCAGGATAGTTGACTTCACTAACTCTCAGCAGACATATTTTATACTAGCAAAAAGAGGACCAACAGAAAATGAATAAGAAAAATGTATTGCTACTTGACACTTTTGGTTTCTAAGATTAATTTAGATTTCCCCTCCTAAACTTCAAACAAAAACCAAACTTGCAAAGTAAACTTCCATTAATTCACAGCTTCTAGCAGCACATATACATATGTATATTGTTCTGGGTAGCACAGTGATACATTTGAAGCGCTGCGGTCACGTAGTAAAGATGGCAGGATTTTTGTCCCAGGTACTCCCCGTATAAAGTTTGCATGTTTTACGTGTGTGTGAGTTTTCTCTGGGTTCTCTACTTTCCTCTCGTATTCCAAAGATGTGCAGATTAGGTAGACTGGAATTGCCCTACTTTGTGTGAATGTGTTTGGCATGCAATGGATTGGAACCTTGTCTAGGGATCATTCCTGACTTTAGAACATTAGAACAATCTAGACAAGAACAAGCCATTCAGCTTAATAAAGCTCAATGCTCCTATCCACTTAATTCTTCAAAAATAACATCAAGTCTAGTTTAAGCACATGATGGATGTTGCATGCTGTCTGTCCAGACACTAGGGCAGCACCCTGAGAATATGAGTGTGCATCCATCTGTATCACCTGTGGTGTGTGGCCGGCTAAATATTCCTGCCATCACCCCCAGGCTGCCAGGTGGAGCTCTCCCAACAGCGTGGACGTTCCCCGAATTCCAGCAGGGCTTCATGGACTTTGTAGTTTATATGCACAGCCCTGCTGGATACCATGGGGACCACCAGGAGTCGCTGTGGGGAGGCTGCCGGACTCTTACTTGCCCTATAACCCGGAGGTGCTTCATGATCACATGACAAGAGGAAACGACGTGCTTCTGGGTTGAGGAAAGGAGCTTTTTATCCGACCCGGAAGTGTTCATGATCACATGGACAGAAAGGAGAAACACTTCCGGGTCAGGGACTATATAAAGGACTCTGGGAAACCAGTATGCTGAGCTGAGCTGGGAGGAAGGGTGGCGAAGTGTCTGGGAGTGTGGAGGATTGATTATTGATTATTGTATTGTTTATTGATTAGTTTATGAGTATTGTGGAGCGGAGGGTGCTTTGTGCACTGTATGGTTCAAATAAAAGTAATATTTGGACTTTTACCTGGTGTCTGGAGTCGAGTCAGAGGGTTCAAGAGGACGACAAGGGCCTCAAACTGCGACACACCCCTGGACCAGGGCTGGGTTGCATAATTAAAGGACATGCTCTAAAGTTCCTGTCTTTTTGCAAAGCTTGCATCTTTTGTCTTCAAATCAACCTCACCTGTGATGAATTGCAGGTGACGATAAAAGGCCTTTAATTTTTTATTTAATTTTCGGAATTCTCCTTTTCTTTGTAATATTTTTTTAACGTTGCTTTTCATAGACGCTGTTAACCTGGAGAAATGACCATGCATGCACAACACCACATCGAGCATTATGAGCTCAAATGAATGGTTTGGTCAGGAAAAAGAGCACTAAAGAGTACTTTAGTGATAATCCACTGGTTTTCGGTCTGTTTTATTTAACTGTTGAGAATTCAACTGTACTGACCCCTACTCATTAGAAAACTGCTCTTTTGATTCAAGGCTTCATTTGTTTCAAATGAATGTTGTCACTGTCACTGTGGCTTTATTTGGATAAAATTGTATTATTTTGTTCTCAGGGTTTGTATATTAAAAGTACTTCAAACAAACTGATACTAGACTGATTCAAAAAGTTTTTAGGTAGCTAGATATAAAGTGTTATTGTCCATTGCTGTGTAGATTATTTGGGAATAAAATTTGTATTTCACGTAGACACACTTGAGTTAGCAGACAGTTGCAAAGACTGCAGTTTGATCCTGAAACGTCTGGTAAAAAATGAAAATAAGCCAAGCTTCTGTTCATAATCTGTTTCTCTGTCTAGATTAAAAACAAGATCAATTATTTTTCTGTTTTTAAAATTACATTTAAAAATAAAAATGAAATAACTGAAAAGTCACAGAACTCATAATAAGCAATGTCCTCCTGTTTCTCAAGTGTAAACATGGACGTCTGTAGTACTGTAAAGGACACTGAGGAGTATTGTGATTTTAGGGCACAGATGTGCATTTATACATTACCTGTAACAGAAACATTCTTCATCCATATTACAAAGTAGAAGCTGAATTATTTAGAAGAGCTGCAAAGAACAGGTACCAAACACTTTAAACACTGCTTAATGTGCTCATTTGTGAGAGATGTTCTGCAGAGTATTTATCTTTCTAGCATCTTTCTTTTTATTTCCCAGCAAAGATATTACTGGTACAACATATTAGAATGATAATATCTGTTTGTTATTCCAGAACCAAACTATAGACATACAGTATCTAATAAAATGCATTATTCAACCAAATGGCAATGTTTATTTGTATTTATGGGTCATCAAGAACATTCTAATTACTTTATTATAGTAGCTGAATAGATGGCACATATTATGTAATTTACACAACAATAATTTGCATCAGGATTAGCCTGCTTTACATGAAAAGCCTACATTTGGGTAAAACACAACATGCACTTTGCATTCAATAACAAAACAATTAAAAATCCAGTGATAACAAATTATGCAACTACACAAAAAGGGAAATAATGCAATCATTTATTGACTGCCTTCCTCCTCCACCAGCAGTCTCACACAAATCACAGTCACTAGTTTGCTTGTTCTGAATCTGTTCTTGCTAAAGCCAAACACACATCACAGAACTGGATTTGGAGGACACTCAGTATAGAGTGCTGGAGTGGCTGTCTGTCACAAGTGGCGCTCTGAACATTCCATGCTGCAGTGAGGCATACCTGAGTGACAAACTGTAGAGCTACAAACAACTTCATAGGCATCAGTTTTATCTCTGTTTTATATCACAACTCAGCTAATCAATACAGGCCTATCACCAGGTTTAAACATAACAAGAGGAAATATAAATAGTTAATAAATCATTTGTCTTAACACTCAGTGCTTATTGCCAATCCTAGCCAGGAAAAAAATAGAATTCAACTTCCCTTGTTAATTCTCTGACTCAGCTATCCCATACCTCTGCCAACTAACTTTAGACAATGGATTTATTGATGTAAAAGGGTATTGGCAGTAGCTTGGATGGGTAAGGGGGCTAAGGAGAGAACAGCGGCTGTATACAACAGGACACCGAAATGTGATTATAAACATGTAATTATAATACCAAATGAAAAATGTGACCAAACTTTAAATTAAAAATACTTACATGAACATATTTTCTTAATGGTTTATTATTTTTAAATAATTTATAGAGTAATGTGTGAGACTAAAATATGCTTGTTTTATGTCACATTTTGCACTTGTATTTGTAATAATCAGAAACAATTAAAACATAACAACAGTGTTGGATCAAACTGGGCTATATTAATTGTTCTAGATATGGCTTTTCACCTGGCATTACACTCAACAGACTTTTTCACTAGCTAGGATAATAGTCTGCATGAGAACAAATGTTGTAAATTAATCTGCAAAAATGCTTACAGTATTAATAAAATTTGGAAAAAGTACTCCGTTATGCATATTTAAAAATTGTTATTGTTGTAATTTAGATTTGAATTTTTATAAAGTTTAGCATTACATCCTGATTCCAGTATACCCTTACATAACCCATCCTCAAAATAATTATTAAAAAAAAAAAAAAAAAAGTCTTTGGCTTAACTCATCAGCAGCCTTTAATTATAAAGTATCTCTGCAAAGAGAAAAACACTACAATGTTAGTATAGTCAAACTATATAAACAGAAATTGTAGAACAACAACAACATTTATTTATATAGCACATTTTCATACAAAAAGTAGCTCAAAGTGCTTTACATAATGAAGAGAAGAAAAATAAAAGACAAAATAAGAAATTAAAATAAGACAACAGTTTATAGCATACAGTGGTTCCACAAGAGTTTGAGTTTGCCTGTGTTCATCAAACACAGGAAACTCTGCAATCTACTTGTGACTTTATGCTGTAGGAAGATAAGTAAATAAATCAAGGTAAACAGGTAAACAACATTCGATGTGGCTTTTATATAAGTAACATATATATTTTTTAATATAAATACCATAACAAAACATAATCACAAACAGAACTTTGCACGATACCTTGGTGAGCTCGGCATGCCTTGTTCATCCTCATCTGAGTCCATGTCTGTTATAGCACATGTTTGTTTGAAAACAGCAGTGTCAGATCGGGGGGAGCGTGAACGCGAGAGAATAAAACTGAATAAGAAAAAAAAATGCTAACCTTTGCAAGCACCATAAATTTACACTGGCTGTTGCAGACTCAAATCAAATGTATGTTTTTATTGTATAAAAGTAAGGGCAGTTGACTACTCAAAACGTTAATTCTGGGAGGTGGCCAGGATCGAACCCGCCGTTCTTACCACTGTACAGAAAAATCGGTCATATCAATGAACCACCCTAACTCGATTTCTTTTTCTTCGGCTATATTCTTGAATAAAAGCACACTTGATTTGTTATACGTGTACCTTTTGTGAAAGTGTTTATTTGATATTTGGACTTCAGTCTTCACACATTTTATACACTTAATGTCAAAATTTTGTCGTTAGGACTAAAACATGAAAAATGTTTGTGTTTTAGGTATGCGTTCAACATGTTTTGCATTTCTCGCATTTCCTGTCATCCTACACTTACATAGATCGTTGTAGACACTGAACACACATGAAATGCATGTGTTGCAAATAACAATATATTATTTACCCTATACAACTCCAGGCACATCACACCGAGATAAACAAGGCTTGAGTTGGCAGAGCTTTTTGCTTGAGATGAACTCCAGCGGTAGGGGTGTGGGGGAAATGGGACGGCAGTCTGGGTGCTGCTTGTGCTGATCGACACATTTACAAAACAAAAGACGCTGATTGTAGAGGTGCAAAGTGATTTAAGGTGGGCCAGGATTACGAGTTTTTTCATAGGCTTCAGGGATTCTAGTGTTAAAGTAGACCATCGTAAACGTCATCTTAAAACCGACCCAGTTGTTAATCGCTACATGCTTCTGGGGCTTCCTCCTGACCAGACAGCATCAATCGCCACACAGAACTGATTAACTTTATGATATTCCAGCTCTCTACACATTTGGAATCCTTTGATTTATACTTGATATCACTTTCATGATGAAATGCATTAAAGTATTGTGGACGCTAGAGGCGCTGTTGCCCTGTGAAACCCACCAGACAGACGGACAAGACACACTTCTAAAAAGCACCAAGAAGAATCTTTAATAATTTCTTCAATAAGTGCACAAAGCACTACACACTCCACAATTCTCCAATAATAATAATCACAACTATAAATACAAATCCTCCACTCACAGCAGCTTAGTCACTCAACCTCCTAACTCCGCCTCTTCTTGCTGGGTCTTCACCAGTCCTTTAAATAGTCCATAACCCGAAAGTGTTTCTCCCGGGTTCAACGCCACATCATCCTTCTCAAATAGCCCGGAAGTACTGTGGGCTTCCATCCTCGTGACTCCAAAGTACTTCCGGGTTGTCGTAACAGTAGTAGTCCCCAGGTACTTTGTAAGCTCCCCCTGGCGGCACCCACGGCACCCAATAGGGCTGAGGAAACAGACTCCATGTCCCAGGATGCTTTGAGGTAATCCGGGGAACCGTTGCCATCCAGGGGAGCTGCCACCTAGCGTCCCGGGGGATGCAGTGCCCTGAAAAGGCTGCCTTCCTCCATTCTTTCCTTTCAGGGACGTCCCGGCCGGACTGAACCGCCAGCTGTCCATCACAGTATGTATGTTACATTTTACAGATAAGTCATTAACTTAATTTAAATAATGAAAACTGATAATAATTACACATGTTGTGGCGACACGGTCTCACTCACAGCTAGTCACGTCCCTGGTGTTCCCAGCCTGAATTTTGCATGATTCCCTGGTGGGTTTCCACAGTGTGCTCCAGTTTCCTCACAAAAACATGAAGGTTTGGGGATCTGGTGACGCTAAAATGACACTAGTGTATGTGTGTTCTTGTGTTCACCTTGCGGTGAGCTGATGCCCTGTCCAGGGATTGTTTCTGTCTCGCGCCCAATGCTTGCAGGAGTGGGCACATCCCTGGATTGATTGATTTAATCATTAAACATCCTTTTCAGAGATATTGAGGCAAGGTGTCCTTGGAATTTAATGGGTGTTTCAGGGAATTCACAACACAGCGAAGCCGAATCTGTTCTCACCATGATGATATCTTGCAGGAATCTTCCAGATTTGCGTAAAGTACATGCACAGATATGAACAGTACAACATTTGCATAGCAGTAATGTCCGCTGGAGCACGCATTGCATCATGTGAAGTATAAACCTGGCCTAAGAATATCAGATAGCAAAGAGTATCTTATGCCTACATATGCAGCACTTAAAGCCATGCAAGTGAATCAGTAAGTGGATTTCAGGTACAGATCAGCTCAGAAAAATGGTACTTGGCCTGATTTACAGAATTAAGAGAAACACTTAGTAAAACTCCGCAAAATGTATTTTTCAGTAAAATCCATCCATCCATTTTCCAACCCGCTGAATCCGAACACAGGGTCACGGGGGTCTGCTGGAGCCAATCCCAGCTAACACAGGGCACTAGGCAGGAACCAATCCTGGGCAGGGTGCCAACCCACCACAGGACTCACACAAACACACACACACACCAAGCACACACTAGGGCCAATTTAGAATCGCCAATCCACCTAACCTGCATGTCTTTGGGATGTGGGAGGAAACCGGAGCGCCCGGAGGAAACCCACGCAGACACGGGGAGAACATGCAAACTCCACGCAGGGAGGACCCGGGAAGTGAACCCGGGTCCCCAGGTCTTCCAACTGCGAGGCAGCAGCGCTACCCACTGCGCCACCGTGCCGCCCTTTTCAGTAAAATTCCCATTAATATTAATATATTTATTATAACATTTACAAAGTTTTTTGTACCACTCAAATAGTGTTGCTTTGCAACCACATTTCTATCTTTGAGTTGATATCTTCATCATTGGCACACAGTACATGCCATGAAGGTAGCCCTTTGGATTGGCAAAGCGGTACTAGTCATATGGGGCCAGGTCTAAAGAATATGGAAAGTGAGGAAGGAAATGATGTGAAACAGAAAGAAAATGGTCATCAGCTTTCTTTGCCACTTTCCCTGATTGCATGGGCATATGGATGTTTTGGCAGAATGCATTACAAATTCAGCATTATAAACAATTGTGTTCATTCTTGTCAGCACTGACCTGAACTTTGAATTTATTTGGGGTTGTAGATTCACCATGCTTCCATTCTTTCAGTTGTTGTTTGTTCACTTGGTCCTAGTAAATGTATCCACATTTCTTCACCAGATATAAAAAAAATATTCTTAGTGCTTTCTCTAAGTCTGAATTCATTAACTCAAGATTATTCTTGGAACATTACAGGTGATTGTGCTTCATTTCAGGAGATGACACTCATCATATTTAATTGCTCATGGGGAATGGGTTCAGCTGATCCATACAGTAACTATAGTAATCCTTGTAGTTTGTTCTATCCCCAGCACTGTCACTCTTCATATTCTCCATTATCATCCACTCCACAGTGGAATCATTTTGTTCATTTATTGATGATGAAGGCTGGCCATACCCTGAATCATATTTTGCGGCCCACCTCTTGACTGTAGCATATGAAGGAGACTGGTCTTAGTACATGTCCGCTGCTGTAGGTATGAATGAGTGAATTTCTCATGGCATATTGTTGTCCAGTTCTAGATATAATAGAACAATTCATGATTTTAGCATTTTTTGGCTTTCATATTAACTTAGATATGGAATGAGAAACATACACTCTAAACCACAAATGCAAGAAACTTGTACTTCACATATTTCAACTCACAGAAACAAATTTTTGGCCACAAATAAAATCATCACCCTATAATACCTTTCCAGTTTTGGCTTAAAACATTTTTCATCTCCCCATATACATTCAGTTTATGGTCAGTTTTTAAAAATGAAATACTTTACTTGCTAAATTAGTATTACTTCAGTGAATATGTTAAATAAAAATAGTTTCTTCATGCTAATAGCAGTGGAAACCACTTTTACCAATGTAACAGCTTTAAATATTCTGAGTTATGAAAATCTGAGTAAATGGCTAATACCTTTAGTCATTTTGTTGAAGGTGATTTTCACCAATACTTCATGGTCAGTTTGGTTTCAGTCTCTCAAGCTGATTGAACATTCCTTATGGACTACAAATTGCAAGGTGAACTGAAATATATTTTCTTGTGTCGCTTTTGTCTAATTCCTTGTGACATTTTTGACTGGTTAGTTCATTATTCCTTCTGTTTCACCATCATTCAAGTGATCCTTATAAAAATGCTGAGCAGTTTTTGGAATTGTTTTTTTAAATAAAGACTTCTGTCTTACCACTTTGTTAGATATTACAGTATTATCCTGTGCTTACTCTTTTATTTTTCTGCTTGACACTAGAACACCAAACCTCAATGTGTGAGTATTAAATTAACAGTCACTAAATATTTAAATTGATTTTAGTAACTTGGTTCTTCTCTCTGATCCAATTCAGTGTCCAATGAACTGGCAGAACAAGTGGGAAGGGCCAGAAGATCCAATGCAGTACCTTAGAGCCGTTGTTGCCAGAGCTATAGCTATTCAGGTAAGGAGAATCCACATTTGTTTGTGATGAACAATATGTTCTGTTTTTTCTGTATAGTGATGAATGTTCATATTGTTGGGAGTTAAAAAAAATATTTTCAGTACAAGTTGCTGGACTCATCCTTAGAATGAAGAGCAGTATGAGAGTGTTTCAGAGTAGAATTTCTGCCCCTCCAGATTGAGAGGAGCCAATTGAGGTGGTTTGAACTGAGAAGGTGACCCCTAGGCAAATTCTGGACCTCACTTTTTAGCTCTGTTTGATGTTTTTATTGTCTTATTTAATCAGTACGAAAGTCTTATATGTAAAAAAGGATGTGCTATTGTGTGTTTTGTGAAATATCAATGTACTCTGTTATTCTTAAAAAAAGAAAGGATATGTGAAGAGTTCTCATTGTATATTATGTTAGACTTTGTTTCATTAAAGAACTTTTCCAAATAGTTGTGAACACCAACACTGTACTCCTCTGAATACATATAAGTAAGAAATAAAATGATCTATTGGCAATGCAAATATACAGATATTCAATTGGAATTACTCACTCAAACACGGCATCCTCAGTTTTTCTCTTTCTACCATGTGCATGCAGGAGGACAATGGCACAGACTTTTTAAAAGAAAAAAGGCACTGCTTACAAGTACAATTACATTCCTATTTGCCTGTAAACAGTGCTTGAAGTGGAAACAAATTACTGGCAGTAATCTGTTTAGTCAGCTTCTTGTTCCTCTTCCTAATTCATTATTACTTCTAAATGAAAGGGCAAGGGGTCTCCCTTGGAGATTGGAGCACGTGTATATTAGAATCCAACACTGAAGGTGGGGGGGTCCTCTTGAATCTACGAGCACCGTGATACATTAGCATTCATTTGAGGATTGGGGGACCCCTTGAAGCTTTAAGTGCCACTTATACCAGCCCACTACAAGCACTGCCCGCAACACCAAACAAGTAAAGTACTAACACACTACTTTCCAGTTTTGTCTGGCACCCAAATCTCAGTGCATAACTTATGTAAGTCATAACGCCACAAAGATAGTCTTCGGCTGCCTCATGACCCTACCCAGGATAATGAAAAAAAGACAACTTGCATTAGCCTGGAGATCAGTCACTCACAATGCAAGATGACGTTCCATCATAAAAAATTAGAGGCTTCAGGGGAGCCTTTAAAAGAGACAAACCTGACAAAGTCGCAAAAGAATTCCAATTTGTGCCGCCACAGTGAGTGATCATTTTAAGGACAGTGAGCTACCTGAAAGAGCAATATAAAGACAGAGAAAATATGGACACTCATAGTCTGCAAGGACCACAATGGCACAGTGCTACAAATATACCTGCACTCTACCCATTCATACTTTGTGTATGATGCATTTTCCCTCAGCTACAGTTTACTCCTGCTAAACTAGCATAGCACAAGAATCTCACAATCCTCTTGACAGGTTCTTTATAAGGCATGCAAGATTAAAAAAAAAAAAAAAGTGAAGGCTACAGTTTAGCACTTTGATGCTCAACCTTACTAAATAATGTCCATCCATCCATCCATTTTCCAACCCGCTGAACGCGAACACAGGGTCACGGAGGTCTGCTGGAGCCAATCCCAGCCAACACAGGGCACAAGGCAGGAACCAATCCCGGGCAGGGTGCCAACCCACCGCAGGACACACATAAACACACCCACACACCAAGCACACACTAGGGCCAATTTAGAATCGCCAATCCACCTAACCCGCATGTCTTTGGACTGTGGGAGGAAACCGGAGCGCCCGGAGAAAACCCACGCAGACACGGGGAGAACATGCAAACTCCACGCAGGGAGGACCTGGGAAGCGAACCCAGGTCCCCAGGTCTCCCAACTGCGAGGCAGCAGCACTACCCACTGCGCCACTGTGCCGTACTAAATAATGTACCATGTGAAAAGATAAATTAAGTATTCAGTAAAAGACCCAGGTAGACAGTGACCTGGGTGTGGAATTGGAATCCAGCACTCTGATTCCATAAAATAATTACTGGTCTACCATACTGCCTTTTGATATCCTAATCATTCTTATTGATGAAAATGCATTGTCAGTCAGTCAGTCATCATCCAACCCACTATATCCTAACACAGGGTCACGGGGGTCAGCTGGAGCCAATCCCAGCTAGCACAGGGCGCAAGGCAGAAACAAATCCCCGGACAGGGCAAATGCATGGTCATTATTCAATTTATTGAAAGTATTTGAATATCACCAATCTTAAAAAAAAAAAAAAAAAAAGAATAAGTTAATTTCAGTCATTAGTGATGCAACATCCTTAAATATATAATATCATACTGCTGTTTTTTGAGTTGCTGTATAACACTTAACTATGTAATGCCATATGACTGCCAACAGTTAAATGATTGCCACCCAAAGTTCCATAGTGAGACATTAGGAAAACAACTGAAATGCATGTCCACAGACTGAGTATCACAATGACAATAAAATCCATTTTTTCCTTATGGTTATTAAGAGATTTATTGCTGTTTCCTTGTACATGAACTTAATATAACCTTGCTTGAAACTGAAGAACATGACATTTCTTAATGTCTTCAGCAAGGATCAGAGTTCAAGAGATCACTCCCAGTGTCTAGGGATAACATTTTAAAATGCAATGAGGAAACATGTAATGCCTGCAAACCTAAGCCAAACGTTTAATTTACATTTTGAATTGCAATCTGCAGTGACATGATAATATTAAAAAAAAAAACATGTTGTAAGCATTTACATATAAATGTGTGAATTTTGTCCTCTTGCCTCAAACCTGGTTAGGAGAGTTATTGAATATTCATATTTGTTCCACAAATGTTATTCACGCACTGTTCCTACCAGCTCTCTCTGTACATCTTGAGTTTCCCGATTGTGAATAGCAAAGATTTTTTTTTATCATTTTATTAAAGAACATGTTGACTTTACAAAATTGTCAAGCCAGTATTAGTATTTAAACAGTGATGATAACTACAACAATCCCATACCTTTCAAGACCATTTTGGAAAACTTTCCCCAAAGCGTAATTGATCATGCTTTTTTATTTTATGTTCAGTAGTGCAGTGTACTGGATGAGAATAACTCTTTGACATGCATTACATACTGTATACTTGGTGCAATATAGATGAGATATTGTCAGTCATTATTTCAGAGACTAGTGTTATCTGCTGTTTTTTTCTAATTATTTAGATTTTTATTACTAAATAACATGTTTCAATAAAACAACAATTGCCAGGAAAATAATATATTTCATTAAAACGATTATTTTCAGGCAAAGGAGTTTTTGTATTATTTTTAGTTTCCTCCTTCATCATGCCCTTACTGTGACTGCAGTTTAGACATTTTGAAGTGATATGCCAGGCGAGACCAAAGAAAGTTGACTGGTAGCGCACATTAGAAGAATAAAATAACACTGCATAAATTAGCGAGTAGAGAGTAGATGCAAATGTTTTGCTTAAAAATGTATCTGGAATGAGGGATATTCACTATAATTTCAGTTGGATAGTCAATTTCTTAAATTGTATCTGTGTCATTTTTTCTTCTTTAGCAAGTGTCCTCCTATTCTTCACTTCTATTTAAAACACAGTGTTATGACAGTGATTTGGTATCACCATATCTAGGACATTGCAGTTACATAACACTTTTTTTTGCACACTTTGTTATTCAGTTTATAGGCCATTGTCTGCGTTTACTCAATTGACATTCCTCTACTTAATGACGTAGTGAATATCCTTAGAGTTAAGACATATACTTTTTATTTTACATTATCATATCTGGATACAGTATTTGCAATATACTGTACTGTATTTCTGATTATCTCTTTGTATCTCAACATGTTTTTCCATTGATTTTATAATGAATATTTTGCATGTCCATTTTCTCATGAGGCCTTTATCTGCTAGATTATATAACACATTAATATTTACTTTTACTTATTTAAGACATGCTTTAATCTGATACATTAAAAGTGTATGAATAATTCTATGAAGGGACTGTAAAAGCAATAAACCATATGTGTTATTCTGAAATTACTCCATAGCTGCTGGACAAGTTAAGGTACAACACACTTAAATTTAAATCCAGCTGAAACAGTTCATTCATTTCACATGTGAATGTTTGTCATCTAATAAATAAAACAGATCATAAATGTCCCCAAAAAATTAAAGGTATAGAAACGATAGCCATAAAAAAATTATATTTGAGACATTTTGGTGTCAGGAGGTAGAAGTTCCAATCTTTAAAAAAAACATTTTCAGTTCTTTCTAAAAACTAGAGAAAGAGTTGTCAGTCCTGATTGTAACAGGATCTGTGTGTCTCAACTGCAGGTTCAAGGATAAGACACAGTGTGGTAGATATGTTGCTTCTTAATTCTATCATCAGATGACATTTTCTATGGCTGACTGCTGAGATAGGGTTTTCTTGCAGTGCATAAGACCAGTTTTCTTGGCACCTCATTAGTAAGAAACAAGGTTTTTAATTGGATCAGGCCAGTAAGTGTCACAAAATAAATAAATAAATAAATAAATAAATAAATAAATAAATAAAGACAGAGATTAACTTGTTAGTCATTGAACCAGATCACTTCAAAAAGTCACACTGCAATTTGAAGACCAATGAAAAAACAATCAGCAGGATTGGGCCATGATGTATTACCAGTTTTAGATCCATACATTCAAAGTATAATGGGTATTCACTTGATATTCATTTCAGGTTTGGCTTGGATCTAACAATTATAGCTAGACCTCCCTTGACTGAGTTGCAGTGAAACTGTAAAGTAAGCATAGTTGTCTCCTTTAAAAAAGCAAAATTGTCCTTTTATGGCATGTTTTGTTAAACACATCACAAATACAGAATCCATCATGAATGCAGAGGTCATTCTGGAAGTTTGAGTTCTTTTAGGTGTTCACAGTGTAGAAATTACTTCGTTTCTGTCTCCAAGGAGGAAACAGCATACTGTATATGGTAAATAGTATTTCCTATTAATTGTTGCAATTACAGTAAATATTCCGGTCATCATCTCCAGCTGGTGATGTGGTATTAATATACTATAGGATGACTGCAGCAAGTGGTAAAAATAATCAGCATTTCTTAATCATATATGTCACTGTGATTTGTCCTTTAGGTTCCTTCACAAACATGCTAAGTCTTTTGTGAAATGAATTAGACTGATATTAAAAATAATTTTATACTGTTCAGGATGTATATAACACAATCTGCCTTGGAAAAGAAGCCACCAACAATTAAAGAACTCGGCCACCCTGCACAGTTCTTTTTCAATCCTCTGTTACATGCATGCAAAAGTACTTTGTGCATGTTAAAAAGAAGTATGTTACATGAACTTGATGTTATTTGAAACACAACAGCATGATTTGAATACTTACAATGCAGAAGTTGAGAAAAAATAGCATCATGGCCCATTATGAAATGCTGTCATTACTAGAAATAGTAAGAATGTAATCTATATGTGGAGACATTTTATGTTTTTAAACAATGGAAGAGAGATAGAAAGGAAAATGTTTGGTTTTTTTTTGAATTTGCAATAAATAAACATTTTTAAAATGAAGTATTAGGTGAACTGGCCATAACACCCCGGCTGTGATACAGTGCTTGACGTTCAACACCTCTGCTATCCAGTCAAAGAAAGCTTCTAAAAGGCTTATGGAGTACAGTATAAACAAGAGGAGTGCTTAGTTATTCCCCTCAATAATGTGGACTGGATGCCCTTGTTTGCTGCGTTAGTTTCTAAACCTTGAACGTGTGTTTGCTTTCGAGTAGATAAACCAGCATTAAATTGCCAATTAAATTGCCCACTAAATGTTACTTATTTTATCTGTAGTTGATTGTGCAGTTTTAGGTACAGAGTAAAACCTTTGTGCCAATCTGTGTCTCGTAGTCCTGCCATCGTGGTTTACAGCTATATCATTCCACATTTATCTCAAACTGTTGTTTGTGAGTTTTAAGAGTTTTTTAAGAAGGTGATTCCTTGTAAAGGAGGAAAAAACAATGATTTTAATGAGAATAGTTATTTTCTTGGTATGTATTAGGTCAGTGATTAAAAGAGCACTTTTGTAGATCTGTGCTTGAGAACTCTATTAATTTATTTTTATTTCCAATGTCTTTATACTGTTTTCTAAAAGCTTAAAAAAAAGCTTTACATAAAAAATATCAATTTGGCAAAAGATAAAATAATACAGTATATTAAAACATTAAAATTGGAACGGGATGTCCAATTCCATCAAAATTGCTGACCTTGGCTAAGTAGTTACTTTGCGAATAATAAGCTACAAAATCTGACCTCATTGAATTATTAATTTCTTAAGATGATCCAATGTAACATTACCTAAGGGAGATGCCATCACTTTTAGTTCAAATATAAAATAATAAATAAGAGGCATACCAGATGAAGTATGAATTTAAATACTACATTTACATAACTGACAGCAAAACACAGAAAGGGGCATTATTGAAATTTTGTAATTGACTTAAATTGCTTAAGGAAACTGTTTAAAATATATATACCAAAAATTAACAAGATATGTCAAGGATTTTTTTTTTTTTTAAAGATTGTGTTTGAATATTTGCATATGTAAAAATCATGTGTATACAGTATATTTTTGCAGAGAAGTTTATATTACTTTTTTACTGTTATAGTCTTTGTTATGTTCAAATTAGCATGATGTCAGATTTAATAATAGTTTGGAATGAAAATACAAATCTCGTGGTAAAATGATGACCTCATCTTTCAAAAGGGAACAGCAGCACACTAATTGTTTTCAAAGAGGGACCTACTAAACCAGCTGAAGATGTACCCAATACAGTAATCCCTCCTCCATCGCGGGGGTTGCGTTCCAGAGCCACCCACGAAATAAGAAAATCCGCGAAGTAGAAACCATATGTTTGTATGGTTATTTTTATATTGTCTTGCTTGGGTCACAGATTTGCGCAGAAACACAGGAGGTTGTAGAGAGACAGGAAGGTTATTCAAACACTGCAAACAAACATTTGTCTCTTTTTCAAAAGTTTAAACTGTACTCCATGACAAGACAGAGATGACAGTTCCGTCTCACAATTAAAAGAATGCAAACATATCTTCCTCTTCAAAGGAGTGCGCATCAGGAGCACAGAATGTCAGAAAGAGAGAGGAAAGCAAACAAATCAATAGGGCTGTTTCGCTTTTAAGTATGCGAAGCACCGCGGCACAAAGCTGTTGAAGGCGGCAGCTCACACCCCCTCTGTCAGGAGCAGACAAAGAGAGAGAGAGACAGAAAAACAAACAAGCAAAAATCAATACGTGCCCTTCGAGCTTTTAAGTATGTGAAGCACCGTGCAGCATGTCTCTTCATGAAGCAGCTGCACAGAAGGTAGCAACGTGAAGATAATCTTTCAGCATTTTTAGACGAGCGTCCGTATCGTCTAGGTGTGCGAACAGCCCCCCTGCTCAATCCCCCTACGTCAGGATCAGAGAAAGTCAGCGCAAGAGAGAGAGAGAGAGAAAAGTAAGTTGGGTTTCTCTCAGCCATCTGCCAATAGCGTCCCTTGTATGAAATCAACTGGGCAAACCAACTGAGGAAGCATGTACCAGAAATTAAAAGACCCATTGTCCGCAGAAATCCGCGAACCAGCAAAAAATCCGCGATATATATTTAAATATGCTTACATATAAAATCCGCGATAGAGTGAAGCCGCGAAAGGCGAAGCGCGATATAGCGAGGGATCACTGTACTCATATTTGTTAATGGGAAACATTATTATAATTTATAATATAACCCTAATTTTGGTAACAGCAGTGAGTCAAAACTGCTAAGAGTATAGTATTTCTACCAGATTACGTGTGTTTACATCATCAATTAAAATTGTGCTGTTTTTTTCATTATCCATGTACATATATTATCTCATTTGTCTACATTTACTATATATTTCAATCTTTTTCATAACAAAGAAAGATTTAGGGACTAGGAAGATGACGAAATTCAAAGACTAAAAATTAATGAACTGTAATATTTAAAAGTTTTGTGGACTAACTATTTATAAATTGCTACAATATAAAGACACTATATAATATCATATACTGTAAATATTAAACAATATATTTAAAAATTACAGTGATTATTATTTCAAAAATTTTAAAGGTTGTGCTGGAAACCATCAGATTATACTTTTACTGTTGCTTCCCTGACCTTATATGAGAGCTTTGGGTGCAACTCAGAGGAAGGAAGGCATTTTCTTCTGCTGATGTCAATAAAGTAACTGCTCCTTTATAATATTTCCATTGTAAATATTTTGTCTGTAATGGTGTTAAACATTTCATCCCTGTCATAAGGAAATTAGAGCCTAGCAGTTTTGTTATAACAAGACTGAGAAACTGTTTAAGTTAGTAATAAATTGAACAGCTGTCTGTTGTGGGTCACATAAGGTTAATTATACTAATGATAGATTTAGCAATATTCAGAAGACAGGAAGGAGAATAAAGGCGTATCATATTCTTGGTAGACAATGCAAATTATTTTGATAAATGTGCAAAATATTTTTTCACAGGTGTTGAAAAATTCTACAGTAGCTACAATAAGTGTTTGAAGATATACTGAAGTATGCGCCTTTTTTCTTTTTTAATATTGGGCTTACAGTTTCTCAAGCTTTCAGAGTCTGTTATTTGATTGAAATGAAGCTAGATTTTGGACAAGCTATCAAGAAGGCAAATTTAAACATTGGTTAACTATAAGGTACTTTATATAACTTCGATAAACCTCACCTTCAATCTTCTCAACTGTCTGCCCCTCCAAAATGTTTAATGTTCAGTACAGCAGGGAAAAGGATCAATTCATATATTGTTTATACAGAGCTCTTTAATATACATAAAATAAAAAGGCACCTTTTTCCATGGAATAAAGAAACCGAAGATATGAATTTTTATTGTCCTTCCTCTAACTGTCATGGAAGGTCAGAAACTGCAATAAATTGCTTTATTTAAAAATTAAATGTGATGTTTGTACTATATTTTAACATGAAAGTTAATCTTTCAAATACTCAAATACATTATATGGAGGTTAAATTAATATTATTTTTCCTCATATCAGCCATGAGGTGAGCAGCAACAACCACTTTACCATTATCAGGATTTACTATGATTTATCTACTAAAAAGCATGCCAACTTTCCTTATAAACTTCTTATAGACTTGGTCTTCCATTAGAGTGACAGTTATTCCTCTAATGACATCACTCTTTTTTTTAGGCCATATCACTTTTGCCTTCATTGCAATGCAGCTCTTCAAACATTTGCTTGCCTTTTTCACACATCCAAAATGTGTTTGCTTGTTTTTTTTCTAAACATACAGCACTTAATGCCATAACAAACATTTTTTCTCTCATCTGGAACTGCTGTCTTTTTCTGTAATACTTTGATGTTAACTGTTAAATTTTTTTTTGAGGTCTTTTCATCATTACCTAATGTTCTGGTTTCATCAACCACATATCACACCCACAACATTTAGGAAATCAAATGAGCAGTTAATGATAGAAAAATCACAATTTTTACTTTATTGAAGTTCAGCATTGAAGAGTTGGCCAAAATTCCTCTGTTTCAAAAAAGATCAATAATTTCCATAAACATCATGTTGCCATTATTGTTACTGGTGGCATAACAAATTATTGAGTCCAAGACAACAAAAGTATTTCACATAGAGCACTGGATATTACACAACTTTCTTTAATAAATAGATGCCAACACTTTCAGAATTTAATATATTTTTCATACAGGACCCATTTTATCTATGATTAAAATTTGGTTGAGGATCTGATAACATTCACTGTGAAAAATAAGCAATAATGCAAATATTCAGGCAGGAGTCAATCACTTTTCTTGCCGTTCTTTTGGCTGGTACTTATAAACCAGTCCCTAGTATAACCCTTATTGCTCTGAGCTACAGGTGACATGCATTGTAAGTATTCAAGTTGGTATGAAAAACCTAAACATTTCATTGTAACCACACAATTTTCAGGAAACAACTTAAACTACAACTTATAAAATTTGGTGGAAAATTCTGAATATGGGTTGGGCATCAGAAGAAGGGTGTATTGTGAATCATATTGTTCTCCTTCCTGTTTCCCTTCACTTTTGTCCTGTCTACTTGTCATTAAGATGAAAGGTTTTGCAGCATTCATACATATCACTTAAATAGAGCTGGCATAGAGTTGTTGCCAGTCTGGCATTTAGCAAAAGGATTTGCTTGTGGGCACATATCCAAGGCTGACTTTCCCTTTAAAACCCACAGAAGTAATGCCACTTCCTTTTAGTAGCTGCCTTCATCCTTCATATTCTGACACTGGCTACTGTATTTTGGCTAATGTACAAAATATGTCACTTTCAGGCAAATGACTAAAATCAGTTTACAGATCTGTATAGTCACTCCAATTTATCATGTCTATAACTTGTATGTACAAATGGGTAGTGGTGTTTCATAACAGAGTAGCTTTTGGCATTTTGTAGGTCACTTAGAAAACAGTCTGCAAGGAGCAACTTTTTATTTGGCCTTAAATGATACAAGATAGGCACCTGAGGACCTCTGATTAATAATTGTTTGACATGTGCTCTTAAATGACCATGTTATTCCTTACCAAGACCTTTTGTTGGTCACATAGAAGAGGTACACCATTTAGGACTTCCAAACACTAGATACTTTCTGCTAATTTTAATAGTCTTTTCCATTATTGTATTATTTTATCAAGTTCTCTTTATCATTTTTAAACATCATCCATTCATTTATAGATAAAACAGCATTAACCTAAACATCTCTTAGTTCAGGCCTGTTCATAATTAATTCACAAGAGTTTTATATTTTAATTTTTAACTTAACTCACTTTCATTCAACTTAAACCTACTGTGTGAAATTTCTAATAGTGCAGTATTAGGCCAGGTTTTTCTTTGTTCTTTTCCTGGATTAGATTATATTTATCTCTAAACCTTTATACGCTTTGTGACAATAAGGGTTATTAGATATACTCTGGACTAGCCATTTTTCATGAGGCAAATAAGTTTGATTAGCATTTATCATGCAAATGATATTCCACCCAAAGTGAGTTCATAAATTTTTAAGCAAACCAAGTCTCTTTATTGGATTGCTTCATTTTATCTCCTTTAACTAGCTTATTGAAACAAATTATGCTGATCATGCTGAAATGATTCCAGCAGTAGTTAATTTAATTATCACAAACACCTATAACCACGCTGATTTATCTGTCTAACTGGATTATTTTAAAGTAACTGTATCATCATTCCTAAAAGATGACCCTCATTCCATGATATAACAATGTTCCATCAAGTAAAAAATGTACAATTTATTTTGCAATATCATTAAATGCTATATAAAAGCATTTAGCAATCCAGATGTTTTTTGCTTCAGTTCAAACCAAGATATATGTACAAAGAAGTGGTTATACATGCAAATGCCAAGTTTTTCAGTCATTTCCTTTTTTAATATAAAGAAAGATCACGTTTGATAGCATAAGAACCTTGCTATTTTTTATCTTAAAAAATGAAATAATAATTCTGTAAATTTAAAATGGAAATCAGTACTCTGCTTGGCTAAAAGACATCAAGAGTTTAGTACAGAGCACAACCTGCCTAAATAAAAGTATTTCTCCTTTATGTCTTTGTTCTTCAATATTTCTTCGCTTTGTTAGCTTAGATATTACTCTTGAAATCTCTGTATGTGACAACTGGCCGGTTTTATTGTTTTCAGGACATCTGCTAATCTTGTAATCATACATTTGGTGTTTTACATTAACCAGCTCCTGGTACATTCTTGTCTTTGTTGTTCACTTGACCGTTATCTGGTTTCCTGATATGCCTGACTGACATTTATTAACCATTTTATACTTTTAAGATAGATGCTATGTTTTAATATGGAAAGCGTATCACTTTATCCTAAATAACTATGTGACCCCTAAGTATAATATTCTTTCATAGAAGCAATGCCATTGATGCATCGCGGAGAGCTTTTGTTTCTGTGGCATGAAAATAAAATACTTTTTCCTCAACTCCCATGTCAAAGACTATTAAACATTCAGTCTGAGAAGACTGATGGCAGCAAAAGGGACAGAGAAGAAGAGATGACAAACAAGCTTGTGAGGTGAAGAGACTGTGGCACTATGGAAAACATTTTGCAACATAGCAGGCATAGAAGAGTTGCTTTCCATGGGCTCTTGTTGCTTACCTGTATTCTTCTAAATTACTTTTGGTGAAGTTGTAATGCTGCATCCATGAGTAAAAGGCAAATTATTTACCAGTACAGTTTTTTGATAAATTCTGTGGCCAGCAGAATTATTATTGTCAGGAAAAAATAAGTGCCCAGTGAAAAATCACATTGTAAGTAACTCATTTGGCAGTCTGTAATCAACATTTTTTACTTTAACTTAATTTGTTCAGTAAGGTGGAGTGAATTCTGTATCAAAATTAATAACAAAGCACTTCACAAAGTGGATGGGTGTAAAATGCAACCAAGCCATATTACAGAACACAGACAGACACGAAAGCACCATGCAGTTAGTATAAGATATGAAGCGTGTTTATTTATTTATATATGTATGTATATAGTATGCTTCCCTATTTAGTTAGCTATTACAGATGTTGTTTGGTACATGATGCACTCTGATTGCTGTGGATTACTTATAGTCAGTCCTCTTACAAATTAACAAAGAGCTAAACCCTATTTTTCTTTTGAAGTATCGCTTTAACATTTGTGGTGTGTTCATTTAATGATAAGAAGACTGGCACCAGTTCTTGAGACTGTTACTTTCAAATTTAATCAGCATATTAATGTGACACAAGGGTAATTCACTGTGGCTCCTTAAACGATTTCTATCTTTTTCTTTGCTGTGAACATGCTGCATGCACTGAATGCGGGAATCTGATTTTCACAGGTCTCTGAATATTTCACTACACGGTCCCTTTGCAGAGTCCCCCAGTGTAAGTGAAGGTTTTTGTCATTTGCTTTTTTTGAGCGTTTCAGTATAAACAGCAATCCTTTTGAAAATAATGTGAAAACTCCTATGTGGACAGAGTTCATTTTCTTTTAAAAACTTCTTTTTTTAAGTGAAAACGCTATAATATGGATGTAGCTTCAGTGTGGGACAATCACCCTAAAACAACCCCTCCCCTTCAATATGCTTTAGACTCTACAGTGGATAAACCACCATGCACTTCCCCATTTTCTCTTCAACATGCCGCATATTTTGCGGGGGAACATGCCATAGATTTTGCGGGGGATAGCAAATTTTGACACACTGGAGAATTCAAATGGAAGCCGTAGCTTGTAGAAAAGTAGGAAGACACGTGTTTATGTGGCGCTATTGGTGCAACATAGTTTTGTGGGGTGCACCGGATAGGCTAGCAAATGTGCAATCCCCCCAACCTTGGGGGTGATGGTTGAATGGTGTTATGGGAAGTAACCTATTATTTGCTTCAGTACAGTTTCAGTACTGGTACTTGCATCTGAAAGCTGGTATCGATTTAGAAGTCAAAATTTTTGTACCAATTTAACATCACAGGACAAACAGCAGCCTGTGATTCTTGTTGTTTTCTTACTCAAATACTTAACACCACTTCTTTTATAGTTTAATGTTTTCATTATTTAACTTTAAATAAAATGCAAAAATGTTAACTTTATAATGGCAAGTAAAAATTTTGATTGTTACTCCATGTGTAATAGAAAAATTCAATACAATGAAGCTCAGAAAATTTAAAGAAGCATTGTTCATCTTAATTATACTCTAATGCACTGCATTTAAGCAGGTAGCAGTAAGACATCTCTCTATTATAAAAGAAAATCCTGTGGGATGGAATGACTAGGAGACGATACGTGATCATTACGGAAGACAAATCAAAGACCCACGAGACAAAAGAGAATGGGCACGGAGCATCTCGCGGGGATATTGAACATGAGATTCTTGTAAGACACGACGCGACAGCAGCTGCCTCCCCCCCCCCCCCCCCCCCCCTTCATAACAGGAATAGCGTTATACGTCCTGCAAGATAGAGATTTAACCACGCCTGGGGCCGGAAATAAAGGACAATTATTGTTTTTACAACGTCACGTGAGGTTGTGAGGCAGTGAGCCATCATTTAAAACAAGTCCACAGACATCTAACCAAGCAGTTGTTGGATTGCTTTTGGCAGACACGCATCATGTGTTCCCAGCTCGTAAAACAACGACATGCGACAAGCAGAACAGGCAACTTGCCAGCAGCAGAAAGACAGCTGATGATCCGACGCTTAGCGTGTGTTCAGCCGACCAACCCCCGCCCACGCGAGAAGCGTTATACGTCTTGCGAGAAAGAGATGTAACCATGCACGGAGCCGGAAATAAAGGACAAGTATTGTTTTTACAAAAGTTTTTAACGTAAAAGTGAAAATAATGCATATGTAACAATTCCCATGAAAATAGCAAATTGTAAATCCGTAGCACACACAGATCATGTGCTCTCAGCACATATAAAGCATATCAGGACAATACGTTCTTGATGAAACAATGCAAAGAAGAATGAGCAGCGCAGAGAAAAATTTTAACAGGCGACAAGAAAGGTGATGTATATATTTCTCGAATAACATTAGATACCAAAGGAGATCGTGATATGCCATTCGTATTAAAATGTTTACAGTTTACCGTGAGAATAGCTTTTGTTATGACAATTAACAAATCACAGGGACAACCATTAGAAAAAGTCGGATTATTTATTAGAGAAACAGAAACAATATTCACTCATGGGCGATTATACGTTGCGTTGTCACAATGTGTCTCCAAAAAACGGATTTAAAATTCTATGCGATCTTGAAGAAAATGTAATTCCAAATATTGTTTTTAATAAACCTTTAAAGTAAAAGTGCAACTAATGAAATTGAAACAATTCCAAAGAAAAAAAAAAAAGCTTTTAAAATTGTTTATCCGATTAACCAAACAGCGGCATGGTGGCGCAGTGGGTAGCGCTGCTGCCTCGCAGTTAGGAAACCTGGGTTCGCTTCCCGGGTCCTCTTGTCTGCGTGGCTTTCCTCCGGGTGCTTCTTCCCACAGTCCAAAGACATGCAGGTTGGGTGGATTGGCGATTCTAAATTGTCCCTAGTGTGTGCTTGGTGTGTGTGTGTGTGTGCACGCCCTGCGGTGGGCTGCCGCCCTGTGTTGGCTGGGATTGGCTCCAGCAGACCCCTGTGACCCTGTAGTTAGGATATAGCGGGTTGGATAATGCATGGATGGATTAACCAAACGCAGGGGTTGGCGAGCGAAGCAAACAGGGGTCGGAGCCCCCTAGTTATTTAAAAACAACAACAAAAATATAAATTTAAAATGTGCTGCATTTTGCTTGTTTTAGCTGTTTAAAGTGAGTACCATAGTAAGGTACTAGTAGCATTCCATTTTGTTGCATCAGAACACTCTGAAAACTCAACTGAAAAACGTGCAAGTTGAAGTTAAGTGACTTTCTGTGCTCTTCGTTAATAAATGCTGTACACAAACCTCAATTTGCTTTAGGGATTAGAAAAGATGGATCACATTTCAGAAATGAAAAGTTCACAAATGTATATAATATGGTTTTTGTTTAAACATTGAATTTCACATAGGTACCTTTAGCCTGCAGTTTTTAGTTCTCCATAAAATAAACTTTGCAAAATAGCAAGCATATTCCTTGAAGAAGAATATTTCTAATGCCAGTTTAGTATTATTTTTATATTTTACATATATTGGCATTCATTTATAGTTTGATTTAACTTCATTGAATTTATAAATGTTGTGACTATGCCTTGTGGAATTATTTAGCCATGACTGTGCTGTATGGAAATATTTTTAAAAAAACCTGAAAGCAAAAATCTCATTAACTTAAAAATCAATCAAAAGTCAAAAAAAGAATATGTTTGTTGTTTTACCTTGGCCTTTTAAAGAAAAGTATATTATGATTAAAAATGATTGTGTTAGTTCTTGTATTTTATTTTGTCATCTACTTGCAGTGCAGGCATGTATTGATTAAGGACAGTGTGGAGCTCCAAATCATCCTTGTTTTGATTAACTAATTTTAATTTATCAGCTCTTCAGGTTTACATGGATTGCATGAACCTGTGTTTAAGTAACTGTTAAAAATGTTGCAAGCTTTCATGCAGTTTGTTTGTAGATGATAAAACAGTGAGACACCATTAAAAATAGAATGGGAAAAGAGATAACTGTGACAGATGGTTAGTGTTAGTTTTCATGCAGTATTATCTGTTCAATTAGCATGCGTTTCCTGAAAACATGTTTTAGTTTCTTATTGTTCTGAAATTATGAAGATTACATGAATGACTATTTTGCACCTATGAAAGAGAAGTCCATTATGATTTAAAGTGACATAATCTAAGAGCATTTTTGACAGTGGTATGGTGGTTAAGGCATTGGTCTTTAGTTCAAAAACTCCAGCTTAGTGTATGGACTTCAAAGAATGCAAAGAAATGGTATAAATCATGCATCATATGTTGAAAAAATACTCTGTTTTATTCTGGATTATTTTGAGACCTAGTGAATTGCTCATGATTTAAAATTTTAAATAATTTGAATGGCTTTAAATTTTATTGCAATTGATTCAGGCCAACAAGAAAGGTAAAACATTTTATTGAAATCTGATATTCTCTTTTCTGCCCATCTAGAAAGCAGAAAAAAGTAATCAATTAAGAGATCCTAATTTCTTTCTGGCAAAGTACATTTAATTTCTCTTAATTTTAAATAAAATATTACATCCATTTCCATTGTGTTATGTTAGGTAGGAACCTAAGTGACACACCATTTACATTACCTACCCCAGAGAATTTTTCAACATAGAAGAATAAAAAGGAATGAATACTTTATTCAATTTTGATCAGAGAACTTTTTTAAAAATTAAATTAAATATAATAAAACAATAAATACAATAAAAAGACATAATAAATAGCCATTCACAAGCACTCAAGGAATATTTTAGTCATTGTATGTTATTAACTACAAGACCAAATGAAAATCTTCTAAATATTTGAATGAATACAATAAAAAATATAATTCATTCATATTCAGCTTTGAATAACCACCAAAAATATGTTAAAGTTCAGAACAAATATGTATTTGTGAAGTTTATAAAAACAGTGGCAGAGTACCTATGGGTAAGGAGACCAGGGTTTCAATTCTGGGTGTTCCCTGTGTAGAGTTTGCAAGCTCTCTTTATTTTATGTGGGTTTCCTCCAAGTGCTCTGGATTCCTCCCACAGTCCAAAGGCATACAGGTTAGGTAAATTCACATTGTTGAATTGTCCCCTGTATGTATGTTCAACCTGTGATGGGCTGGTGTGTTGTGTTGTCCAGGGGTTGTTTCCACCTTGTGCCCACTGATTGCTTGGATAAGCTTGAGGTGCCCCATGATCACACCGTGGATAAAAAGGTTAGGAAAATGGAATGGATTATTAATAAACGTTGTAAGAACTAAATAGCCAAGCATGATCAACAATTGTTTGTGTTTTTGTATAAGTAGCATGTGCCTCATGCTCTACAAAATTTCTGCTTCCTTGATTTGTTTTAATGCAAAGTCATCAATGACCTCATCATATGACATTTTTCTGCTAACATCCCGCTTGATACTTATCGCAAGTCCGTTAAGATGTTCTTTCACCATTGCTGACCTGAGATATCTCTCTTATTATATAAAAAAAATCTTGGGATGAGACTTTTCAGAGAGACGAGACGAGACATTTTCAGAGAGATAATTTCAAGTCCTGCAAGACAACACTTTGTGCCAAGAGATAAAATGAAAACCTAACAGGTCAAAGCGGGGGCGGAAATAAAAGACAAACAGTAGAAAAAGAAAAGACAAAGAGTAGAAGACAAAGTAGAACGTCGTAAAGAGGTTCAGAAATATTGGTGTTATACACATGCAGAGCAAGTTAGAGATTATGAAAGTAATAAGATTCAAAAGTCTCAAAAAACTGGTAGTAAAGCTCTCATTAGCGCTAACAAACAAATTATTACTCAGTGAAATAACAGAACAGAGAAAAGAGATTGAATATATGGACACAGGTGATATGACAGAGATATATAGATATTGTTCGACTTTAAAGTTTAAGTCGGAGACTTGTAGATCGTCTAATTTGTGTTGCCTTCAGGGAAATGTAGTGTTTGTTCCCAATGAAGAGGCGTATCCACGAGAAATAAAAGATTTGTTTTTTGGTGAAAGTGAAATCCACAAGCACTACAGGCAAAATATCCAAATCTTCAATAATCTACTTGCGTTTGCATCATTCAATGCTCAAAAGATAGATTTACATGATTCAGGACCATACGCTGTGAGAATCTGTTGTCCCGCAACAAATAAAGCTACTAGAAGTTTAATTTCAAAGAAACCACAATTCGGTCAGGTTTATATTTATGATCAAGGGAGGAGCGATGCAACATAGAATTGAAAGAGTTAAGCGATCAGATGTATTAGAAATTCTACAGCCAATAATGGATACAAATCCATACGTCCAAAAGTATCTCACTTTACACAAAATTTATCTGAAAAACACAGACAAATAAGTTTTCTTGGATTTCTATATCAACCCTAAAGATCACGCTTGCATATATAATAAACCAACATGTGACGAATTGTCAGAGATAATAGTTTCGAAAGACGGAGATATCAAAGACAGAGTTGATATTGTGTTTCTCCAAAAGCACAGCACAATTTGTCGCAAGCGGCAGATCCGGGAAATGACTAGCGCGTGGGGCCCACACAGGGGTTGGCGAGTGAAGCGAGCAGGGGGCAGAGCCCCCTAGTGTTTTAATAAACTTCACCTTGGAAACCTCCTCTATGTAGAAGCCACTGTTACAGGCAAGTGATGTAAGGTGCAGAGATTGTAATAGATTTCCTTCAGATGTTTCTGTTTGGATGAAACTGGTTTCTGATCTCATAGGCCAGTTCTTTTCCTTTGATGTCATTCTCATTTCCAGATGTTAGGAATTTGCTGAGTTCATCACATCACATTAATCAGAGAATGCCCAAGCCTTCATTTTGAAGTTGAGCAGCACACCAGGTCTGGGTCTGGTATCTCACCAGTCATGAAATGGTTTGATAGATATAGTAGCTAGACAGAATGAATGAATGAATGAATAAATTAACTTGATTTGTCCCCAAAGGGAAATGTAGTTTTTTTACAGAATAAAAACACACACACACACACACACACACTGGTCTAAACACACATTAGAATGACTAAAAAGAAAGAAAACATCTGACTTGAAAATTATAGCCACAGTGAAGGCAGTTGTGCTAACTTAATAAACTATTTTTTCAGAATTGGTTTACTGAATTTGAGTACTTTGTTCTGATACAAAGTTCATTTCTCCTTGTAACATGTTGATACTTTATAGGAAAACAGTTACTGACTGTGAAAATGCTTTGATTTTAACATTGACTTTGGTTTTGTCCTGTTCTCATGGTGAAAAACAAAACAAAAAAAAATTAACTTCAATGATTCCGTTAATAGCTTTGATAACTTTTCTGTTTTGCCCCTAAAGAAGGAGTGTGTTAAATCTCTGAAGTTTGTTACAGCATCTGTTTAATAGGATATTTTTATATGTCCTATTAATCACATCACTTAAGGAACTCTCTTTTTGTTGTGGTATAGGTATATATAATGTACATTCTTTACAACTTTATATTATAAGCTTTTAAAAAATCCACTTTGATCCTGTGAAATATTTAAAGAAAGCACATTCTCTTTACCTTTGTCAAACTTTTGGCACAAATTTTAAATTTGGCGTTTGGCAGAGAATTGATCTGTAGAGTGTGCATTCTAACGTGTTTGTTTGGGGGGATAAACAAAATCTGGCCATTTATAAGGGACTTTTCCTTCCATTTACTCCAAGATCATAGGTAATATTAAGAAAACTAATTTTGTAAAGTTTTCATTTGGCCTTCACCATGTTCAGAAATAAATTTAATAGAGTTGGCTGCTATCAATAATGGACTAAATCACATTTGTGTATTGAACTAATATGACTTGATATTCTACATTCCAGTATAAATTAATGTCTTTTAACTGTTTGTAAAGTAGTGTAGTAATAACTAATGCTACTTCATGCCTCCAGAGCCCTGGATTCTATTTGTGCTGAGATCGCATGCTCATCCAATATTTGAGTTTATTCCTAATACTCTGCTGTCTTCTTCTTCATGTCTTCCTCTTTGTCTTCATTAAGTCATTTGTTTTAGGTTAATTCTAAAAAATAATAATTTTTCTTGAGCCGCGAGTTAGTGTTGTGTTTAATGGGATGGTTTTTGAAGCAGGCTGACAGAAATTAACTTAGTGTCTGAAATGGCTCAGATGAGACACTCCCATTCTGACAATCATCCACAACTTGCTAAAGGGGTCGCTGCCCCCAAACTCCCTGCTCCACATTTAACAAGGAATGGGGCGCAAAGACACTAAAAAAGGACATGTTTGTGTTGCGACAAAAGAAAGTTTAAGGAACCCTGCTTTAAGGAAACCTAATTAGAATGCCTGTCAGTTTTAGTCAATGTTAAAATAAAATCTGTACATGTTGTTTTTACTTTATTAACATTATTATGGCAACATCCCAGCTCAGTTAATGCCCTGTGTGCACATAGTTTTTTTTGGGGTATTTCAGTTTTTCTCCCAAATTCCCATGCCCATTAGGCTGACAACTCTGAAACTGTCTAATACTGTCTTCTTGTGAGTGAGTGCAGTTGTATGTACAAGTCTGCTCTGTGAGGATTGATTCCTTCATTGTTAGGCAGTGAGCTCCCCATCATACAGAAACTGGAGTATAGTAAATGGAAGCACTGACTTCTCACAAAGGTCTTTTTAGTGGTGAAAGCTATTTCATTGAAAATTATGCTTTTCCTATAAATGATAACACTACCAGTCATACTTATTTGTTCCCTATTTTACCTCACTGACAGTTTTTTCATCTACTCATTGTTTACACTTTATTGTCAGCAAATACAAAATATACTTTCAATGTACAAAATACACTGAAAATATAGTAAATTTAGTTGGCTTCTTATAGTACTAGGGTGTTGTACCATGTTAGCCATTATGAATGTAGTGAGAAGTAAACAAAATGACACCTTTTATTGGCTAACTAAAAAGACTACAATATGGAAGCTTTCGAGGCAACTTAGGCCCCTTTTTATTAAATGCAACTGTGTAGTTTATACCTTTTGATGTTTCATAATGAAGCTCCTTTTGATATGATTTGGCTATTTTTGCTTCTCAAAATAATGCTGATTAAAAAAATCTCCTTGGCAGCAGCAAAGCTGTTTGAATCTAAGATTCCTTTTTTTTACATCAGTGTGATTGCACTTCCAGTAACTCAGAAAAATCAATAAAATGATTTGTAATAAAACATGTAATTAGAAGAAATACACACTAATAACTAACTATATAAATAATATTCCCTTATTATTGGGTTTTTTTTTTTTTTTTTTTTTTTTTTTACAAATGGCCAAGTCATACTGTTAAGAATATTTTAATGCTATTCTAACTTTACCTGATGCAAAAAAAAAGTCTCTGCAAAAGTGACATGACATTGTTTGATTTCTTTACTGCTCTGCTAGCGAAGCATGGTTTATTGTTCAAGATAACATTGTTTATTGCAGGTAATCCCCAGCTGGATACTGGTGCAGTCTTTTAGATTTTATGGTAAAATCGGTGAAGCATAGAAGAAAAGCCAATTCCTCTATAAATATTGTACTATATGTGATATTTATTGTAGTCATTTTATTTTAAATGGTGAAGGGCATGTTGGAAAAGTAGTCAGATCCAGAAGTTCAGGTTCCACTTTCTCCCTAATCTCTGCGTTTGTGTAGTTTCTACTTTCTCCAAGTGTCTGTTGATGTTTTCTATGGATATTAGTTCTTCCAATTTAACCCTGAAATTAACTAAGCTGGCTAAGATAATGGATGGATTTTAGCTTAGGAAAGCTAAGGAAAGAGCTCTTGATTTCTAAAGATACTTAACAGTATCAGAAGGTTGAGACAAAAGTCACAGTGAAAGAGGCAGTTTTCATTTGCAACCACAATTTGAAATGTTAAAATGTTAAGATTATTAACAACTTTCAGTAGTTAGTTTGTGGCTAGCCACAAATATACATAAAACAGAACCATGAAAGTTTATTTAGTCAGTTGTCAAAAATGCTAGACCAAAATCAATGACATCACAGATGCATTCAGTTGACATCATGAAGTTCCAGGCTGCAAGACTGTAAAATATACACAAAGGAAAAATAATACAATACAAAGATGTAACCGTGCAGCCCATGCTGCTATAGCGCTCACGTATATAACGGATCCTGCCAGAGACAGCTCGTGAATGGAGGTCGCAAGGACTGTCTCCAGAAGGCAGGTTTCATATTGTGTACAATTGGTATATTTGGGTTCATACTGTAAAAACTACAGATTAGGAGAGGCATTTGGGCATCAGAAATGGCAAGCTACTGTCAAAATTGACTATTGATAGCTTTAAATGCTATGTAATGTCCAACCAAATTTCCAAGATGAATCAGTTTCAAGTAAAAACCACAGGATTGTTATCTCCTATTATAGCAAATTGCTACTAGCTCTCTGTTAAGATCACATCATCACAGATTCATATTACATTTTTTCATCTCATCAAATACATCAGAAATTATACATTTCCATTTTCATGAAAATGCAGAGGTTTTTGTTTGTTAGTTGACAGTTATATTTTTTACTTCAGACAAAACTATTTTATTTACTTCAACAAAATATGAAATGTATCCGAAGGGGCTCAAACATTTACATGGAACTGTGCAGAATATCACTACCCATATTAACCTTCTTAGCATTATGTTTACCTCAAGAAAGGCAAGCCAAAAGCATTGAATTTCAACAAGAAAAAATCTCATTATGTGTAACAGAAATATATAAATACCAAAACATGCATACAGTAGAAAAGTTTGATGTTTGAAACAGTCACCAAAGCACAGCCCAGTTTTGCAATCTGGACAGAAGAAATGTGTTTTGTTTGAACACATTTCTTACAATTTTTTCTGTTGTTTGCACATGAAAGGGCAGAAAGTCAGTGCCTGACTAGCACAATCAACGAGCTACTTGTGTTATTTTAGGCTACCACAGTGCAAAGCTTAGTGACTTCCTCATTTCTCCTGACCCGAACATTGACAGTTGGCCCCTTATGAACAGTGTTTAGGGGGTTAAGTCTTGTTTGTCCTTGCACATGATCTCAATTATTTTACCTTTTTGTCACGCAGTTATTGTCGTACCACGGTGAAGTCTCACACAACTGAGCATATCTCAGCAGATCGTCCATAGTGCAGTATCATGCATTAGTTTCACTTTCCATGCCAATGTCTGATGACCAGTTCACATCTTTATCACTGTCACTTGATTTGAGTAATGGTTAATTTTCAGTTCATTCTAAAATTGCTTTTATAGCTTTTCATTTGCTGTTGTGTTTTTTTTGTTGGAGTTTCCACCACACTTATGAATGTTAATGAATTACCATAAAGTTGCCGTAAAGTGACAGAGGACATAGAAGTATTCATGATTTTTACAGCATGATGTTATTTTTACACTAGATGGCAAGCAGAATACTGTCCTGAAAGTTATTCAGGTATAACACTATAAAGCAGATCATTACCATCTCCCAAGGTCTGACTCAGGTTTAAACTTAATTGTGTAGAATTCCAAGCCTGAGTCACACTTGGGGTTGACATGATGATACGCATGGACGCCGTGGCTCTAGGCTCTCTGTTTCAATGGTTGGATGTATTAATATGTGTGTAAGTAATATGTGTGAGGTGTGCTAAGATAGATCTGTATTATCGTACGGACTTGCTTAATATTGGATTATGATGTAATTTGGACATTACAAGCATTACCTGCGGATTCACAACATACCACAGGATATAGAAAGGCCTCCAGGGGCTCATTGGATTGTTATCGGTTCCGAGAGGCGGCACAGACTGCATTGGGAGCGCAAGTAGAAGCATGGATGCTGGCCAGGCCTACTGGTTAAACTAAGGATGCAGCCTCATAAAACCCCAATATTGAGCATCTTCCTCACAAACGCCAGATCCATCGTCCACAAATTAGACAATCTGGAATTAATGATGGCTACAAACTTCTATGTTTTTTACAATTTCATTTTACTAATATAATGACAATAAAAGCTTCCTAATCTTAATTTCTAATTGCAAAGAAGTTAAAGGATCACAGTGTCCTATGAAAAAACAGTCTGCTCTTCCCTTTCTTATAGATTTGAAAACTCTGTTGTTATCATTTAGGAGGCTTTTCAGCTCTTTAGTAATGCAGGAGTTGTTGTTTAGATAACTGTACACTGTTTTTGAGAGTATAATAGTATTGACACAGAATGTAATGTTGTCTGTGATGCTGTGACCGAGTCCCTCAATATTGTTCACATGTAACTTACACATTATTTCCCAGTCTGTCCTTTGTGAACAGTCATTCAGAGCCATTTCAGCCTCCAGTGCCCACTTCCTTACTATCTTAGTGGCAGCAGGTTGCCATATAATAACAGGCTTTTAGGTGGGAATAAGATGGATCAGATAGTGACCAGATCTGCTCAAATCTTACTTTTAAATTCAGCCTTAACATATAAATAAAGCAGGTACAACTTTTTATGTCCACAAGTGGAGCATGATACATGCTGATGGAAGTTTGTCAGTGTTCCTTCCAAAGTCATACGATTGAAATAAACATGTATTATAACTATAGAGTTGGAATGATTCTTCATTAGAGTGTCGCTAACAAAGTGAATCATTTCTGTTGCTGGGGCTCAGTCCTTACTAACATAGATAGATCTGAAAAAGCTTCCCACATGGTTTTGTAAAGGTTTTTCATCTACATTGAAACACCAAAATGTTGTAAATCTTGTCTGTTGGCCATGAACACTTTATTATCCAATTGCAGTCTATTTATGGAGCAAACTTGAAGTAAATTGAAGTCCTGAAAAAAATGAGGGAAAAAACAAGCCTCTTTATCTGGACAGACAGTAAATAGTAACGGCTTTTTATGTTTCCCAAGGCCTTGTAAAATATGTAGGAGTGCTGCCAAAATAAATACAGTGAAATATCATGGTGCTGTACCCGTTAACTTATGCAAAAAAGGTGGGGAATGACTGTCCCTACAGTAAAGATGAGATCACAAAGGGAATTATCATAACAAATTGAAGTCAGTGCCTTATCACATGACAGTTATACATCAGGTTTTCCGTATAGCTCAGTTTTATGTCAATTCACACTGCCAAGAAAGACCAGACATTTTCGCACTCTGAGGAGCATTTTTGAAATGATATGTTTTTGGTGGTGAAATATGGCGTTTCAGTGTGAATGAAAGGCCAAAATAAATAAAAAAGATACATTTTCAAAATTATCCTTTTTAGTGGGGACAACTCCTGAGTCAGCATTTGCAGAGGGAGTGTTTTATAGTGTGAAGTGTTTACAAAAGGTTCTTTAGCTTCTATGGTTCTTTTTATTTTGGTGAACATTTTAATACTGAAGATGCCTAAATTGTTGGATATAATTTACATGTACACTCTGCAATATTCATCTATCTGACATTCACTCATCACTCATTCTAATCACAGACAGAATCAATGTTGTCTACCTCAGTGTCAGTACATCACAGAAATGGCAGAGGCTGGCTGCATCAATACCTTAGCCAGAGCTGGAAGTTGCTCCATTCACAACCTGTTGGGATGCTCAAATGACTGTCTCTTAAAGAGATACATTTTCAAACTACCTCTGCAAATGCCAAAAGCCTCTTCAAGAGCTACACTCATGCAACATATGCAAGTGTGACGCTCTGCTCCCAGAATCATTACTTTTGAAAGGGCTGCACAAATCAAACACATTAGCAATATATCCGAGGCTATCTACCTCAGCCTCCATACCTTAGCAGGGGCCAAAGGTTGACTACTTCATTGTTACCCCCTGAAAGGGCTGCAAAATTACTCTAAATGAGACTTGGATTTTCTTCTGCCAGGATAGCATTGTCCTTTGGTTTCTTGGTTGCAGCCTTTGAAAGAGCACATAACAAATCACTTGAACATGCACTCTAGTGAAGATGATTATCAATAAACAAGGCAAACTTCAGTAAGAAAAAATTCTAAATTTTCTGTAAACCTTACTTATGTTTATTTGCATAAGCTGAGGGAAACACAACCTGACAACAGTGTCCGTAACAGCAAGCTTCACTTCAATATAACAGAGAGAGGCTGTTCATGTAATTTAACAAGTCCGTTCTTTTTCCAATAGGGGCATTCTGTAAATGTCCCTGAAAGCTCCTATATCACATCTTCTTACAAGCATATACATTCTGGTTAGTTTATCTGAGCTTAAATGTAAACATTCTGATAGATAATAATACTTCTTCCTAAAGTTTGATTTACATTTGCAAGTTTCCTTCCAGTGCCTAGCACTTTTCTATTTGTATCCCTGAATTCAACTGTCTGTTCAGACAGATTGTTATCCTGTCAATTTGATTAGATGATGGATCAACAGAAAAACAGATCTAATAGACCCTTTTTCTAAAGTGGTCTCAAACTTGGCCCACAATGTCTTCTAAAACCTTTACTTCTAAACCCCTGTAAGCCCATCTATTCTCTCTCATGTAGGAAGTCATCCTCTGCAGCTGCTCCCCTCCCCCTGTCAGCATGATGCCATTACCTGCCTGTCAGGTACTTTTGGCTAAACTCTTGTTTAAATACCATACAATCTCAAGTGTATATCTGTATTACAGAGAGGAATATAATCATTTTGAAAATAGTTCTAAAGAAGCTTATAAAGGGTTGGGGTCAGTAGCTGAGCCCTGTTTAATGTCAACAAAGAAAATCAAGCAGGGCGAAACACAATAAAAAGAATAAGACACTTGGATCTTGGCACTGGCTTGCAAGGGCTCTGAAGCAACACACTTAGCTCCTGATTCATAAATTAATGGCTACACCCCAGCCTCTGTCAGAATAAAATGACTGCTTGAGTGGAAGGGATGGGACTGTTGGCATTGGGGTGGAAGTGACATAATGCTTCCTCACAAGTCTTTTCCTCCATTCTAAGGGTGGAAAGAAAGGATTGTTAATTCTGGTGTTGCACCATTCTCTTTCCCCTATACTTCCTACTGTTTTAAAGCCCTTTCAGGCATGTGTCTTTGACACAATTAATCAGGATGACGTAATCTTATTTTCCTTAAGTAGATAATGTGAATAAACATCTCGTACAGTGATCCCTCGCTATATCGCGCTTCGCCTTTCGCGGCTTCACTCCATCGCGGATTTTATATGTAAGCATATTTAAATATATATCGCGGATTTTTCGCTGCTTCGCGGGTTTCTGCGGACAATGGGTCTTTTAATTTCTGGAACATGCTTCCTCAGTTGGTTTGCCCAGTTGATTTCATACACGGGACGCTATTGGCAGATGGCTGAGAAGCTACCCAACTTACTTTCTCTCTCTCTCTCTCTCTCTTGCGCTGACGTAGGGGGGTGTGAGCAGGGGGGCTGTGTGCAGCTGCTTCCTGAAGGACATGCTGCACGGTGCTTCGCATACTTACAAGCTCAAAGGGCACGTATTGATTTTTGACTTTGTTTTTCTGTGGCTCTCTCTCTCTTCCTGCTCCTGACGGAGGGGGTGTGAGCTGCCGCCTTCAACAGCTTTGTACCGGCGGTGCTTCGCATACTTAAAAGCCAAAAAGCCCTATTGATTTTTTTTTGACTGCTTGCTTTGTTCTCTCTCTCTCTCTTTGCATTCTTTTAATTGTGAGACTGAACTGTCATCTCTGTCTTGTCATGGAGCACAGTTTAAACTTTTGAAAAAGAGACAAATGTTTGTTTGCAGTGTTTGAATAACGTTCCTGTCTCTCTACAACCTCCTGTGTTTCTGCGCAAATCTGTGACCCAAGCATGACAATATAAAAATAACCATATAAACATATGGTTTCTACTTCGCGGATTTTCTTATTTTGCGGGTGGCTCTGGAACGCAACCCCCGCGATGGAGGAGGGATTACTGTATTTCATTGTCTGAATAATAAATGTTAGTTTTTATTGTAACTAGGGGGCTTTGCCCCCTGCTCGCTTCACTCACCAACCCCCGTGCCTGGTTTTCCAGATACAGTGCACACTTTTTTTTCTTTGAATTGTTGTTGTTTCATTAGTTTCACTTTTATTTCAGAACTTCTTTAAAAACAAAATTTGGAATCTTTAGAGTCGCAACATGCTGAATCTTTTAAATGAGGTCCGTGAGACAAGTGTTTAATGACTTTGTACCATAATTCAGAATAGGTTTCTCTGTTTGGAATTTCAGCACAGACAAAACAATCTACATCATCAGCAGTTAATTTTTTTGCAAAGTAACCAATAAATGCATGTGAGGTAAACCCCGTTTTTGAAATTCTCAGACTTAAACTTCAAAGCCTTACAATATTTATATACTTCAGACATATCACTTATGTTCATATATTCAATCAATTCAACCTAACAGCCACTCTAAAAAAAAAAAAGTCTTCAACCTGGAAGGGACGCTACAATACTTTCGAATTTTCCTGCTTTCGTATTCTTTACCTTTCTCTGCATGTGTATCATGGCATCGTTTTTTTTGAGCCTTTTGAATTCCACTGCTTTCATAATCTCTAACCTGCTCTGCATATGTATAGCGCCAACATTTTTGAACGTCTTTATGAAGTTATACTTTGTCTTTTAATTCTGAGCCCGATTGGATGTGCTTTAGTTTTCAATTCCACTTGTTCCGGACTGATTATTACTTTCCTTATTTTCTGAATTTGCACCTAGATTATTCTTTTTCTTTTTTGCATTTTTTTCTCTCCAATGCTTTTGAGTCTCTTTTCCCCGCGCAGCTCTTTCTTCTTCGCTTAGTTGTCGACGATTCATCTATAACGTATTGTCCTTATACGCTTTATATGCGCTGAGAGCCCTGGATCTGTGTGTGCTCAACGCCTTGACACGACTGAGTGTTTTGCTGCCCGTGGTATTATTTGATAATGGTTGTAAGTAGGGCGTGTCTTGCAAGAATCTCATGTTCTACGTCCCCACGAGACAGTCCTGGGTCAATCTCTTGGCACAAAGTCTCATGTTTAAGGTCCGCGCGAGACGCTCCGTGGCCAATCTCTTTCGTCTCACAGGTCTTTTAAGTGTCTTCTGTGATCTTCACGTGAAGATCACGTCTCGTCTCCCTAGTCATTCTCTCCCAGGATTTTTTTTTATAATAGAGAGATATGCTTCCTTATACACCTTTCTTATTGACACAGATGACCTGTCTCCCTGCTGCATTTTTTTTCCACACAACTCTGCTCAAATCAGATGAAATCCATCAATCATTAAAATAGTGTTAGTTATTTCAGGCTTAATCCACACAGGAATGTAATTATTTGCTCATATCTGCACAATTTCTAGTGATTCTATGTCTTTCTTATAGCCTGGCAGGCAGGCTTGCACACATGTATCTGGTTGCATTCTGATTCACACTCTTAAGAATTAACCTACTTGTTTGTTTCTTTTTACCAAATTCTATACCAATTTTAAACCTCATTAAAAGCAAGAAATTGTCCTAATGTTGCCTGTTTTTCCTTACTCTATAATTGTTCTAGGAAAGCATCTTCTTCATCAAGATTTCCTAAAAGAGCCAATTAAATAATAAATATGCTAAATATTCAAAGGCAACATACTCTGTGTAATCTGTGCTATTTGAAAAGTGAATATTTTAATAACATTAGATAAATACTGTGCTACTTTGACCTACATAATTGAGGTGTAAATAATTCTGCTTTAGTGGAAAAAATGTCTTCTTAATCTTCACTTACATTTAAAAGGCATCTAGGCAAATAATTGTACAGTATGCTTCAAGCTGTTACCCAGAGTATAAACAAGCAGCAGTGTATTACCCAAGGGTTTCATTATGCTCTCACCAAGCACTAATGATAGTAATTTGTATGGACTACTGTTGTATTGTATTTTAATACACATTTAACCACCTGAGTGGGGAGATGTGTATAATTTCTAGTCAGTTGTGGCTAGCACAAAGTAAATGGTGATAATTCCTTAAATATATACAGATCTCATGTTACAGTTGATAAATATGGGACATATTGCATATTTCACTCTTCTGTCTCGGTTCTTCTCTGGCTTCTTCTGAGGTTTTACAAAATAGACAGAAATACACAGTACCTCATATGATTTCTGTGTGACAATATTTTCAGATGGTGTTATTTAACTTTCCCTTATTCACATACGGTATGGTTGCTGATACAATGTTATAATAAGTCATGAAGCATATAATATATATTCTCTTAACTGGCTAAAGTATTCTTCACTATTGTGTTGTTGTTACCATAAAAGATTACATTTAAAAAATGTAGAACTGGTCCATCACCAATAACAGTCCTTGGGAAGAAATCATTTTTCCCACGTTGCAAAAGAGATATGGGCTAAATTAGTCCAAGTTAACCAAAAGCAACATACTTTTGTGACATTAAACAAAAGTAAGCCATCATACCAGATTTCTTGAATATCCTTTCACTTTTATCAGCTCCACTAGTGCTGCTTGTGGGCTTTCACTCAACCTCTGATTGTATGTAGTTAGTTAAGGAGGAGGAGTAGTAGTAGTATTGCAACATGTACATTTTGTGCATTATCTCCTCATTTAATTGGTGGTTCTCCAGGCCCTTTAGTTTTCTATCAGAACCCAAGGACATGTAGGTTTGATGATTGGTGGCTATGGGTATGAGGTTCAGTTTATACTTAAGTGGATAGACATCCCACACAGGGCTGCAGTGGCTCCTTTCTTGTACCAAAGACTTTTGATCCTTACGGCCTTGTACTAACTAAACAAGCTGAAGAATGTGTGAATTATTTTTTTGTTTTTTTCGATTTAATAGTATATTAGTGTTTCACTTCAAAAATAGTACATTGGTACCTTTATCCTTGTTATGTTTGAAATCTGATGGGTTTACTACAACCTTTAATGGAAATGGATTGCAAAATTCATGGATCAACATTTCAATATACTGTAAGCAACATCTCTAACCCCTATAGCCAAAGCAACATTCGAGTGACTAAATAACTTTTTAAATATGCACATTTTAAAAGTGTTTCATGAAGTCTTGTAAATGAGTAACAAAGACATGTAACTATTATCCTCTATTAATGATCCACTTTCCATAAATACATCTGTCAATTTGACTGGCTTTCACTTCTGCTCAGAGTGTATCAAATTGCCACAATTTGAACATTTAAATGTCTAGGTATTCACAATTTTTCTAATTTTCTTGCCTCCTGAAATTACTGAGGATATCTCTTATAGACCAAAACTGTCAGTTTAAATGGCTGTAACTCTCATTATATTTTAAGTTTATCACCCCTTTAAAATATATCTTGATATATCCATGTGTTAGTAGAAAGGTCTGTCTGAACTCCTAATTGTTCAGTTAACTTTTCGTTTAACCTGTAATATTATTGATAAATGTGCTAATGAGCTTTTTTTCTCTGCATTTCTAATTAACACTTTTCATATTCATAAGTTTTCATTCCACTTTCTTAAAATTTTCATTTCCCACGAACTCGTCTTTTCTGTATTATTCTCTTTGATTTTGATTTTGGTCATGAGCTATGGGTAGTGACCGAAAGAACGAGATCGCGAATACAAGCAGCTGAAATGAGTTTCCTCCGCAGGGTGTCTGGGCTTTCCCTTAAAGATAGGGTGAGAAGCTCAGTCATCCGGGAGGGGCTCAGAGTAGAGGCGCTGCTCCTCCGCATCGAGAGGAGTCAGATGAGGTGGCTCGGGCATCTGATCAGGATGCCTCCTGGACGCCTCCCTGGTGAGGTGTTCCGGGCACGTCCAACCAGGAGGAGGCCCCGGGGAAGACCCAGGACACGCTGGAGGGACTATGTCTCTCGACTGGCCTGGGAACGCCTTGGGATTCTCCCGGAAGAGCTAGAAGAAGTGGCCGGGGAGAGGGAAGTCTGGGCATCTCTGCTCAAGCTGCTGCCCCCGCGACCCGACCTCGGATAAGCGGGAGACAATGGATGGATGGATGGATGGATTTTGTGTTGTATCACATTAAAATATAAATTTTATTGGGTTCCTCTACAGTGAACATTACCTTGGCATTTTAGCAAAAAAAAAAAAACACTAAAGGGTGTAATATTTACATATTGGTTGATAAAATGAATCCCCGGTGTTGCCAGAATTAGTAAATCCTCCCTTAAAACTCCTAATTTTAATTCCTGGCTTGAATGTATTTTTGAACTGATTTTCTCCATATTCTCCTGCTTTGATTGGACAATAGTGAGGGCAGGAAAATTAGTTTTCTGTTTTCATTCATTTTCTTTGAATGATTTTTTTTCTCCTCATTTTCGCATTCTGGTGCTTTAATTGGGCCTGATGGTCATTTATGATGTAATTTTTATGACTTTCTTTTATTTCTTTGATGCCAAGTGTGGTAGTTCAGTGGTTAGTTTGCCTGTCTCTGTTTGGAGTTTGTATAGTCTGCTCATGTCCATGTAGGTTTTCTCTGTATGCTCTGCTTTCCTTCCATATACCTAATATGTACATGTTGGTTTAATTGGCAGTTCTAAACTGGCCAAGAGTAGGTGAGTGACACTATATACAATATGTGAGTGTGCCTTGTGATGGTTGGTTCCTGCCACATGCTTGAAGTAACTTCAGAAGGCCTTGGGCTACCATGACTCTGCAATGGAATAGTTAGATTCTGAAAATGGATGAATGCATGTACATTAAATATGCCATACAGGTGGTCTTGGAATATCTGCTTTACTATTGTCTTCAACTAGTTTTTATTTCTGCTAGGAGTGCAATTTGCTACAGTTTCAATGTTAATCATCTAGGTGTTCAAAATATAATTATTTTTTTATATTTTTCAGAGCTGGGTTGAAAAGGCAGAAAAACAGACTTTACTATCTGATACTCTTGATCTATCAGAATTATTTCATCCTGATACTTTCCTTAATGCTCTAAGACAAGATACAGCAAGGTATGTTTTTTGATTCTCTTTTGAATTTTTCCACTTATGTACAATATGCATTTTGGTACATGAATGTTAGTGAACTTTAGTGCTGTATCTTTTTTTTAAAAAAAAAAAGATACATTCATACCACTCACTATATGCAAATATGTACCATATATATATTCAAGTATTTCCCTCTCCTCCAGTTTATAATCTGAAAATACTGCAGTTGTAGCCCAAACTCCTAATTTTGTGTTGCTTCTAATAATTTCCCATGCTGCCCTTCCACAGCACAAAGAGCCCATACATAATGTTTCGAGGTAACTACTCATCTTCAAAAGCTAAATCTGCATTGCTGTTGTTCTGTATGTTGTGAAACTCTTTGATTTACAGATTATACATGGAGCACTGTTACATTTGCACACTTGCATGATTGAGAATTGTACCTATCATCATTTCTTAGGGAAAAGAAAACTAAACATTTTGTGCATTAGAGTATATTTCACAGTTGGCTACTATTTCTGTTCTGTCTACTAAATGTTCCACAGTTAAATGTCAAGTGGTGATTCAGAAAAAAAAAATCTCTTATAAATATCAATGTATATAAACACAAAGTATTAGGTTAGATTAGATAAAGTTTAATAATCCCAAGTGAATATATATATATATATATATATATATATATATATATATATATTCACGGCATTCGTAGTCTGTGTCACAATCTGATTGTATGGGTGGTTACCTATATATATATATATATATATATATATATATATATATATATATATATATATACACACACAGTATACACACATGTATATATACATACAGCAGTAGAAACAAAGATACAGACTCACAGGACAAATACAATCAATAAATAAATTAGTAATAAATGTATATGGTGTAGAAATTGCAAAATGAACTTGAAAGAGTATCAGCATTTAATCTGGGATGTCAGGAGGAAGCACTGTATTGTCTGTTAGCAGAGGGCAGAAAAAAAATCCCAGAGGCACTTCTTAGCATACCATGTTGCTATGAGCCTGTGGCTAAAAGTGCCCCGGAAGAGATAGAGGAGTTTTTTCATGATGGCATCTAATTTTGGCACAATCCTCTTTTCCACAACAGCTTCCAGTGTGTCCAGAGTTTGCCCTTGTAATGGAGCAGGATTTCCTGATAAGTTTGTTAGAGATTGTACATCTTTTGAGTTTAAGTTGCTTCCACAGGAGTCCACAGCATATAACAATACATTGACTACTACAGACTGATAGAATATTTTCATCAGCTTCCGATATACACCAAAACACCTGCGTCACTTTAGGCAGTACAGTCTGCTCTGGCTCTTCTTGTTCAGCACCACTGTGTTCAGACCATTCCAGTTTACTGTTTATATGAACCCCCAGGTACTTGTAGCTCTGCACCTCTTCTACATGAGGCTCATTGTCACTGTGGATATCCACCACCATCTCTTTTGTCTTGGTGGTCTTGAGGTGTACGAGGGTTGTCTGGGTTCCGCGCGGAATCACTCGAAATAAGTAGCCAAGGATTTTTTTTTCTATTTTTCTCATGTACTTCGATCCTTTTTAAACTTTTTCCAAGTATTCACCACCAACATCAATGCACTTTTGGGCTCTTCTGACCCACGCCGCAAAACACTCACGAAAGGCTGTCTTTGGGAGGTTGTCCAGCTGTTCTTTGACAGCTGCAATCAGTTCCTCTCGAGTTTCGAAGTTGTGGCCTCACAGGGGTTCTGTCACCTTCGGGAAGAGCCAAAAGTCACATGGTGCAAGATCAGGCGAGTAGGGTGGCGGGTTCAAAACGTTGACACCACTGTCTTCAATGAAATGCTTCGTCGCATTAGCCGTGTGGGCTGGCGCATTGTCATGATGCAAAAAGTGCCTTCGCAAGTTCTTGGACCGGCCTCTAGCCATCACAGAAAAAACGTCAGGCAGGCACTGGGTTGTGTACCACTCAGAGGTCAAAGTTTTCCTCTCCATCAGCGGAATTGACGCGACAATGCCATCGATGTTGAAAAAGATGGCAAACATGGTGCGTTCCACCGAGCGGATTAAACCATCAGAAAAGTCGTAAAAAAAATCATCACTTGAAAGTCACGCATGCACGGAGTCGGGAGCTTTGCCGCTAGCGCCGGCTGCGCACTCTCAGTTCGTTTGCTTCTCGTGTTCATTCTGAAGGAAGAGAGGGAGCAAAACATCTGAACAAAAACAGGCAACCACTTGAATAATCCCTCTACACAGCAGAACAGGTTTCGACAGGCTGACACTCGACAAACGATAAAATTCCGCACGGAACCCAGACAACCCTCGTATGTGGTTTTCCTTCCATCACAAGACAGAGCTCTCTACAAGCCTCCTGTACTCAGACTCATCTCCATTATTAATGCAACCTATGATGGAAGGGAGTCATCTGAAAGCTTCTGAGGTGGCAAGTAGTAGGATTGTACTGGACTGTTGTTGTGAGGATAAGTAGGAAGAGGAACAGGATATAATTTGTAAAAGAAGGAGAAGATGTTGGGAGAGCTCATACCTTATTCTACTCTTTATTACGTCATCAATATATTTAATAGTAACAAATATTAAAACAAATGTTAATTTATTCTTTTAATGTTAATTTATTTCTTTTTTTCAGCCTACTTTTTCAGTCTATATATTTATAGAGGCTTTGCCATACAGTGTCTTCAGTATACTCTTTCTTTCAGAAATGGTTTTGTGATAACCGCATCTATTTATAGCCTGTCCAACTGACAAATAATGCATTTAAAAACAAACAAGACTATATTCAATATGCTTATTTATTTAAAATTATGTGTCTTTTATTTTATTTCATTGTTAGTTGAATTTTTTCATGTTCAGTTTTGTGAATTGTGCAAAACTGTATACTTTATTGGTGAAATTCATTGGGAGAAGTTGACTGATTTTATGACCAAAAGAAACATTCTATATTATGCATGTAGAAACAGTAGAAGTAGTAAATAAATTCTTAGTTAATCTAATAACAAATTTTAAATATGTTTCTTTTCCCCTAAACAGAACAATGGCCTGCTCAATGGACAATTTAAAATGTATTGCATCCTGGAAGGGCAAAATTACAGAAGCTAAACTCCAGGTTAAGGTACAATAAAATGTATTTAATTTTAAAACATAATGCCTTTCAGTACATGTTGGTATAGTGTGTCAATGCTAGTATTATATTAAGTAACAACCTTTTTCCTTATGTGATTTCCAGATGTTTAAAACTCTGGCTTTGGATTTCAGATTTACTTTTTTTAATTTGTGTTTTGCCTCCTGTTATGTCCATTTGACTGTAGTCTAACTACTTTGTATAGTTCTGCACAAAAAAAAATAAATAAATTGGTATGGAGTGGTCCAAGTTTATTTCACTCAATGGAAGAGTTTACAGCACAATACAATAAATTGTGCTGTACAGTAATATGCAGTCAAGTACATTCTTGTATGTTTATGTGTACAAATATATGTAGAGTAAAACAAACAAGAAATTGAATGAAGTGAAAAACTTTAATAATATTTAATCTGAATCTAAACACATTGGGTCAAATGAAGTAAACAAGCTACATAGGTAGACAGATTGAAACAGGGGTGGCTCTGTCTATGCTGACCATTACAGATAGTCTTCACTTATAAATTTCTTTGAGTGCCTGACTTGCGTGTACATGGGGTTGAAACATGGGTGAAGCAATGTCTGGGAGGAGTGTTGCCAGTATCAACATCTTACTGGCAGCTCCTTTGTTGTCCCTGTGTACAAGTAGACTCCATGCAGAAAATGCATTGGAAAGGTACTATATAAACAAAATATTATTATTGTTATTATTATTAAGTGATCAAGAAAGGACTCATACAGAATTCTCATGCTGTTAAGCAGCATCATTGACCATTGTCGTTTCATCTGTACATCATTTTTTTTTTTCATTTATACTGTTTTAATATATCAGAATTCCTTTCTTATGAAATTTGTCCTTTTGTCAGAATTAATCTTCATTGCTGAAATATTTTAATTCCAGTAAGAGAATGTTTATAGTGTCTGTTATGCCTGAATTTTAAATTCATTTCCTTGCGCCCTGTGTTGGCTGGGATTGGCTCCAGCAGACCCTCGTGACCCTGTGTTCGGATTTAGCGGGTTGGAAAATGGATGGATGAAAATTCAGTTCACTTTTTTTTAGGAATTCTTTTAACAAGTTAGCTCCCATCATTTCACATATATTCATGAAACATGCCAAGCACAATACTGGAATTCGCAAATTGCAAAGAATTTTAATATGCTATATACAGGATGTAATTTAAGAGAAGAAACAGACCAGGTGAAGCAGGCTTGACTTAGATATAGCCTCTTAGAATCCTTGCTAACAGAGAAATAGCTGTGAAAACTTACCCTATGATTCTTCATCTGCCAAAGGAAGACCTGAACAAGTCAAATGTCTTTCATTTTTGACTCTCAAACCTCAGAAAACATATTAATATGCACTTGTATACATACAGTGCATCCAGAAAGTTTTCACAGCGCATCACTTTTTCCACATTTTGTTATGTTACAGCCTTATTCCAAAATGGATTAAATTCATTTTTTTCCTCAGAATTCTACACACAACACTCCATAATGACAACATGAAAAAAGTTTACTTGAGGTTTTTGCAAATTTATTAAAAATAAAAAAATTGAGAAAGCACGTGTACATAAGTATTCACAGCCTTTGCCATGAAGCTTGAAATTGAGCTCAGGGGCATCCTGTTTCCCCTGATCATCCTTGAGATGTTTCTGCAGCTTAATTGGAGTCCACCTGTGGTAAATTCAGTTGACTGGACATGATTTGGAAAGGCACACACCTGTCTATATAAGGTCCCACAGTTGACAGTTCATGTCAGAGCACAAACCAAGTATGAAGTTAAAGGAATTGTCTGTAGACCTCCGAGACAGGATTGTCTCGAGGCACATATCTGGGGAAGGTTACAGAAAAATCTCTGCTGCTTTGAAGGTCCCAATGAGCACAGTGGCCTCCATCATCCGTAAGTGGAAGAAGTTCGAAACCACCAGAACTCTTCCTAGAGCTGGCCGGCCATCTAAACTGAGCGATCGGGGGAGAAGGGCCTTAGTCAGGGAGGTGACCAAGAACGCGATGATCACCCTGTCAGAGCTCCAGAGGTCCTTTGTGGAGAGAGGAGAACTTTCCAGAAGGACAACCATCTCTGCAGCAATCCACCAATCAGGCCTGTATGGTAGAGTGGCTAGACAGAAGCCACTCCTTAGTAAAAGGCACATGGCAGCCCGCCTGGAGTTTGCCAAAAGGCACCTGAAGGACTCTCAGACCATGAGAAAGAAAATTCTCTGGTCTGATGAGACAAAGATTGAACTCTTTGGTGTGAATGCCAGGTGTCACGTTTGGAGGAAACCTGGCACCATCCCTACAGTGAAGCATGGTGGTGGCAGCATCATGCTGTGGGGATGTTTTTCAGCGGCAGGAAATGGGAGACTAGTCAGGATGAAGGGAAAGATGACTGAAGCAATGTACAGAGACATCCTGGATGAAAACCTGCTCCAGAGCGCTCTTGACCTCAGACTGGGGCGATGGTTCATCTTTCAGCAGGACAACGACCCTAAGCACACAGCCAAGATATCAAAGGAGTGGCTTCAGGACAACTCTGTGAATGTCCTTGAGTGGCCCAGCCAGAGCCCAGACTTGAATCCGATTGAACATCTCTGGAGAGATCTTAAAATGGCTGTGCACGGACGCTTCCCATCCAACCTGATGGAGCTTGAGAGGTGCTGCAAAGAGGAATGGGCGAAACTGGCCAAGGATAGGCATGCCAAGCTTGTGGCATCATATTCAAACAGACTTGAGGCTGTAATTGCTGCCAAAGGTGCATCGACAAAGTATTGAGCAAAGGCTGTGAATACTTATGTACATGTGATTTCTCAGTTTTTTTAATTTTAATAAATTTGCAAAAACCTCAAGTAAACCTTTTTCACGTTGTCATTATGGGGTGTTGTGTGCAGAATTCTGAGGAAAAAATTAATTTAATCCATTTTGGAATAAGGCTGTAACATAACAAAAGGTGGAAAAAGTGATGCGCTGTGAATACTTTCTGGATGCACTGTATGTGATATATTCACTTTGATGTTAGTAGGAAAGGACTTAAGTGTAGTTTACTTTTTTTTTTACGTAGTTCATGTTTTTTATGTATAGAGATTGATGCATAGCTGTTACAGTAATGTACAGTATATGGTCTGAAATTTGGTGATAGCCATTTCAGGCATAAACACACATTTTATATCTGCATTAGTTGTAGTGCTGTACAAAACCACAGAGGTTATCACAAAGCTATAGAATCCTGTAATGAACAGTTTAAGTGAATAATTCAAGAATAAGACAAAAAGTATGTCAGAGATCAGCATCGATGAGAAATGTGAAATAACTGCTTAGTAAATGGAAAAGTGATTTTTTTTTTTTATCCTACTAGACACCTGTGATGTCACCTAAGACAATATATGTTAGTTTGTGTAGGTTTAAATGTGCAGCAGACTGGAATAAAGAAGTAAGCTCAAGGTTGCTATACACTGCACTCATGGTGACTTCAAGGAAACTACAACAGTGTCATGTAGTTTGCAAAATGTAAATGTTCACTGAAGCAACTAAAGAAAAAATAAACTCATAAAACAGGGCTTCAACAAAGGGGTTGTCCTCAAAGGATTTTGAGCACATTAAAGGCACTGGCAATAGTAAACATGAAAGAATGGCTGTAATAGTAATAAGAACATTATGTGGACATGGTCTCGTCTCTACAATAATTGCTCTTTGTATAACTCATCTCAAAAGCTGACCAAAATAAGAATGAACTATTTTAATACAGTCATGTACCGTTATATAGGTGTATTAATCATTCATTAGTCCTAATTCTACTAGAAACACTGCAATAGATTTTCACGCACACTCAATAGATTTTACTTATTATGGTAAACCAATAAGTAGATGGCTCTTTTGTATTTTCATTATACACACAAAAATATTAAATTTATAATATTAATGCCAGTGTGAAAGGTGCTTATCCTTATGAGGGTACACATACAACACTAAATACCTACATCCCGTTTATTTATTCCTTGCAGTTTGTTAAATTCCAGAAATAATAGGAGTAAGGCATTGCTGACTTTTTTACCCAGTTGTTTAGCATTTTACCTTGACACTAACAGAGATTTGGGGACAATAATGTGCAAAAAGAAAAGCTTACATGAGAGATTGGTATGAGACTAGATATACTTGGAAGTATAAAAGTGCAAGGTGAATGGAATGAGATAGTTCTCTTCTAAAGATGATTTTTATATTAATTTTAACAATTTAATTGTGTATATAGGTTAAATGTGTTCTGCTGTTGAATGTTTGTACTTTTAGGTGATTGCCAACTTTGCCTGATTATTATCATTGCTTACCTTTTTTAAGAAAATACAGGTAAAAGCAGGCACAATCAACCTAAGATTACTACAGTTAGGTCCATAAATATTTGGACAGAGACAACTTTTTTCTAATTTTGGTTCTGTACATTACCACAATGAATTTTAAATGAAACAACTCAGATGCAGTTGAAGTGCAGACTTTCAGCTTTAATTCAGTGAGGTGAACAAAACGATTGCATAAAAATGTGAGGCAACTAAAGCATTTTTTTAACACAATCCCTTCATTTCAGGGGCTCAAAAGTAATTGGACAATTGACTCAAAGGCTATTTCATGGGCAGGTGTGGGCAAGTCCGTCGTTATGTCATTATCAGTTAAGCAGATAAAAGGCCTGGAGTTGATTTGAGGTGTGGTGCTTGCATGTGGAAGATTTTGCTGTGAACAGACAACATGCGGTCAAAGGAGCTCTCCATGCAGATGAAAGAAGCCATCCTTAAGCTGTGAAAACAGAAAAAAACAATCCGAGAAATTGCTACAATATTACGAGTGGCAAAATCTACAGTTTGGTACATCCTGAGAAAGAAAGAAAGCACTGGTGAACTCAGCAACACAGAGACCTGGACGTCCACAGAAGACAACAGTGGTGGATGATCACAGAATCATTTCCATGGTGAAGAGAAACCCCTTCACAACAGCCAACCAAGTGAACAACACTCTCCAGGGGGTAGGTGTATAGATATCCAAGTCTACCATAAAGAGAAGGCTGCATGAAAGTAAATACAGAGGGTGCACTGCAAGGTGCAAGCCACTCATAAGCCTCAAGAATAGAAAGGCTAGATTGGACTTTGCTAAAGAACATCTAAAAAAGCCAGCACAGTTCTGGAAAAACATTCTTTGGACAGATGAAACCAAGACCAACCTCTACCAGAATGATGGCAAGAAAAAAGCTCATTATCCAAAGCATACCACATCATCTGTAAAACATGGTGGAGGCAGTGTGATGGCTTGGGCGTGCGTGGCTGCCAGTGGCACTGGGACACTAGTGTTCATTGATGATGTGACACAGAACAGAAGCAGCCGAATGAATTCTGAGGTGTTGAGAGACTTACTGTCTGCTCAAATCCAGCTAAATGCAGTCAAATTGATTGGGCGGCGTTTCATGATACAGATGGACAATGACCCAAAACATACAGCCAAAGCAACCCAGGAGTTTATTAAAACAAAGAAGTGGAAAATTCTTGAATGGCCAAGTCAGTCACCTGATCTTAACCCAATTGAGCATGCATTTCTCTTGTTGAAGACTAAACTTCAGACAGAAAGGCCCACAAACAAACAGCAACTGAAAGCCGCTGCAGTAAAGGCCTGGCAGAGCATTAAAAAGGAGGAAACTCAGCATCTGGTGATGTCCATGAGTTCAAGACTTCAGGCTGTCATTGCCAGCAAAGGGTTTTCAACCAAGTATTAGAAATGAACATTTTATTTCCAGTTATTTAATTTGTCCAATTACTTTTGAGCCCCTGAAATGAAGGGATTGTGTTAAAAAAATGCTTTAGTTGCCTCACATTTTTATGCAATCATTTTGTTCACCCCATTGAATTAAAGCTGAAAGTCTGCACTTCAACTGCATCGGAGTTGTTTCATTTAAAATTCATTGTTGTAATGTACAGAACCAAAATTAGAAAAAAGTTGTCTGTCCAAATATTTATGGACCTAACTGTAAATGATCATGTTTGCTAAAAAACAATGCCATTTCGTTCTACATATTTTAGTGAACTGTAGAGAAGTGTTTAAAAAGGAAAAAGCTTACATGGGAAGTGTTAGGACTCTATTTGAGTCAAGTTTACATTTACATTTATTTAACTGGCTAACAACTTTATTCAAGGCAACTTACAACATTTATGATACAATTGCTTACATTTCTTTTGTTTTTCCAATTGGGGAACAGGCAGGTCAAATTACTTGCTCATGGTCACACATTGACTGTTGGAGGATTTGAGCCCACAAAATCAGGCCTTGACCAATAAAACATACTGCCTTCTATTTGCTCCTGCGGGAATAACTTTTGTGTAAAATGTATTGTTATTTTGTTAGTTCATTTATTTTGATACTAGGGGGCTCCGCCCCCTGCTCGCTTCGCTCGCCAACCCCTGGTGTTGGGAATGACAAAGAGCGTGATGTATGAATGAGATATAGAATAGTGTGACGGTGTAGATGATGCAAATAGAAAGCAAACAATAAAGTGTGTGGCACAGTGTAAAGGTTTATTTGAAAATTTCTTTGTACACGCCGTTTAAGTGTAAAAGGTAATTCCAGCTCAGAACTTGTAAGGTCAATGATGATGGTTATTGTTGTGATCAGAGTCAAGTTTGTCAGAGCTTAGAAAGAGTTGTGTCTTTCCAGGAAGTAATGGAATGACTTGGGTATTTATGTTTTCCACATTAATATTTTTTGGACATAATATAGTGCGTTGTGTTAAAAGGGGCATTTGGTCTAATGAGATTGCTGTTCCAAATCTCTCTGTAACTAAGTCGTCGCAGATAAAGGCTTGAGGAATTGTAATAATATGTGGCTGAAGTCCATCTATATTGGTGAGTGTACCATCTCTCAGTTGTAATAAGCAATTGTTATGATCTGGTTCTGGACATCGTATCTTTTTTACTAACTGTATCTTTTGAAAGCAATGCCAATTGTCTGCGTATTTTAAGGTGCACTGAACAATAGCTGAGTGCATGGCATCTGGAAGAATAGCTAATCACTGTCTAAAATCTCCTCCTCATAAAAGTACCTTTCCTCCAAATCGAATATTATTATTCATAAACGTTTGTTCATGCCATTGAACATTCATCAATAAACAACATTTTTTCAAGACGGATGTCACGTGCAGTGCCACCGTTAATGTTCATAGTGGATTCCGATTTGTAGGATCTAATGTAGTTGATAAAGATTTCACTTTCAGGTACATCGTCAGTTATAAGCTTCTGTAGATATTCAGTATATGAATGTAAAGGAGGCAGTCTAATTTGACCCTTTTGACAACAACGTGTAAATGTATTACTTGTATTGCCAGTTGTTTCTTCAGGGAAGTGAACTGAATGACAATGATTGCAAATGACATTCATTAATCCGAATGAATTTTCCTCGTGTATGTTTTGCTTGTGCCGTTTGAGAGGCGCGTTGTTGCATGTGTAGTATTTGGGACGTGTTGTTTTGGAGCTGTAATCGATTTGCCTGTGCTGTGTGAGAAGCCCGTTGTAGCCTTCGCTGCCATTAACGTATGTCTGAGACGGGAGGTGTTTCGTTTTGAATCCGTGCCTGTTGCGATGCAGCACTTTGATTGATAGTTTGCGTCATGTGGATCTAGGATGTAGATTTGTGCATATTAAATGAACTATTGTAGGATGTAATGCAGTTCATAAAGTTTTTACTTTTAGGTACATCGTTAGTTAGAAGCTTTAGTTGAGCTTTGCGTTTTTGGAGTCGACACATTTTTTCTTTTAGAAATATGGATAAGTAATAAGGAGTATTGCACTCACTGTTAATATGGAGCCTTTTCTGCGGTTGAACGGTTAATAGTGCCTTATTGTAATGAGATCCACCTATGCTGCATAGCCGTCTATTTTGTTGTTTCTTTCATGTTCGTGTGTTTGTTCCTGTTATCCTTTCCTTTTCGTTTTGTACCCGTGACCGTGTATTCATGACTTGTTTGTTTCTCAGCATGCGAAATATGGATAAGTAATAAGGAGGATCGCAGTCACTGTTAATATGTTTCCTTTTCTGCAGTTGAACGGTTAATAGTGCTTTATTGTAAGGAGATCCACCAATGCTGACACCTATGTCGTCTAGTGTGAAGGTGTTGATGTTCACTTTAGAATATGTGGCTTTGGGTGTCACTTCTTATGGATGTGTGTGTGGGGGGGGGGGGGGGGGGGGGGGGGTTTGAGGATTGTTGTCGCGCGAGCGTCTTCTTTCTTTTTGTGTTCCTGTGTCTTGTTGAATCCCCCTGTTTGTGTGTGTCCCGTCCCTTGCTTGTAGGGTCTGTGGGGTGGTTTTGTGTTCTTTTTTTTGTGTTCCATGGGCTTGTTGAATCCCTCTCTTGGTGTGTGTCCCGTCCGGTGCCTGTAGGGGGGGGGGGGGTGCCTTTCTGTTGTGCGCGAGCCTCTTTTTTTTTTTGGGTCTAGTCTCGTGTGCAATGTGTTTCGTGCTTTGCCTGCGTTTCCTCATTTCTCCATTTTTCCTGTGCTCACTCCTTTTTTCTGTGGTCTTGTCCGCCTCTCGCGGCCCCTCATCCGCCTCTCTCGCCCTCTTTTGTCCGCCTTTCTCGGCTCCTCAGCCGACTCTCGCGGACTCTTTTTGCGCCTGTGCAGTACGTCTTTTTGCAGCTACGGCCCATTGCCGGATGTGCCTGCGTCCATCATCCGGTTTAGCATTCTCGGTTAGTAATATGGATTATTCCGAGCATGTGCTGATCTTTTTGTTTCTTATTTCTTCTATAAGCATTGCTATTTTACATGTTTATCAGCATGGATGCAACCAAATTGTTTATAGTAGCAACAAGTAATGAGCGAACCCTACTGAATTGACTTTGTCTCGAGTTCAGTGAAATTGTTGAATTGTTCAGCAACTTTGCCAAATTCAGCAAAATGCATTGAAGTCAAAGGGGAATGGAGAAGCTAAACTGTTTTTGAGTTGATTATTGCATTATCGAGGAAAATGCTTTTCTTGTCAGACTGAAACTAAATTTATATTCGTTGTTATGTGGGAGCATATACTCCAAACAATAGTGTTACATAACACATTAACCTGGCGAAACCACAGTCAAAATAGCAGGGAGGGGGCAACTGTTCATTATGTTCAGTGTTACATAATAAGTGACTAATACCATAAGAATCATAGGCAGAATTACTACATAAGTTGTACAACCTAGACTCTTGTAGCTGCAGTAATTTTAAAAAGGTGTTTCACTCCATGTGGCAATTCTTTGTTACTGAGCTACTAGAGGCACACAGCATCTTATGTCATTCTCAGATGTAAAGAAGAAAGAACCTCTCACTAGGTTATTGTCTGCTGGTTTTTATGTCTTCTGTCTATTAGACATGCCCATCTTGAGAGTGCTGAGCCATGCCTCCTTGTTATCCTTTAAAAACACTAAGTAAATAATTAATAAACCTTTTGTCAGACATAAAATCAATTATTTTTTAAAGCTTAACCTCCTAAAATAAGAATACTAAACAAAGATAAACTATTAAACCGTAACCAAGCTATTCCAGTAATGTCAATGCAGCAATTCATTTTGTTAGTTCAGCATTTCAGTCTATACAGCAAAGTTCATGTAATTTCCCCTGAATATGCAATTCCATCAATCAGAATGGCACAATTCAGTTGAAAATTATGAAAGTTCTAGAGTTTTCATATACACATCAATTGTAATGGTACAATGATCTTTTAAGTGTCTCTGATGGTTAGGGAAACATCTGCCAACTATTATATTTAAAAAAATCTCTTACCTGCTCTGGCTGTTTACAATGTATGGTGTGGGACATGAAGGAGAAGCATGAACACTTTGCAAAAGCATCCATTTTTCAAGCAAAGACTGCTGGCGAGTATAGATCCATGCCTTCCATGTTTCTGATACATGTGTGTGACAACAAAAGGGATCTGGAAATGATCGTTTTATTGCATATTCCTTGTTCTATTTTTCTCATGGTAATGATATGTTTTCTGTACACAAATATAGAAGTAAAACACAACCAACCATGTGGCAAGAAAAGTTTACTATGATTTGGTCTGTTGGGATGAAACTCCTTTCTGGTGGGCTAAAATGTTGTTGTACAGGAATACTAATTGATGACCTATTGTTCACAGTTGATCTTCTTTTAGAATGGCTGAATCTCATAATATTGTTGTTTTTTGTTTGTTCAGAAATGACATGTGTAAACTGTTTTAAATGTGTGTGTAATCAAAGACATGGATCAATACTCAACAACTGTCTTAGCTTGAAAAATTAAACTTTTCCTCCATCCACTGCAATGTAAAGCACCAGTGCAAGCGAGATATATACAGTACACCCCCAAAATTCGCGGGGGTTAGGTCCCTAGAACATCCACGAATTGTGAAAAAACGCGACTTTGGATGTGGTTAAAAAATGTCTTTTAAATGCCTTTTTTTATAGTTTAAACCCTAAATACAGTATGCCCCCAAAGCACTTTAATTTCGTTGCAAACTCAGCTTAATACATTAATACATTACCTAAAAACAGAATGTAAAGGTAAACCCGTATACTGTACAGTACTCTACTGCTATGTCTCCTGCGGTGCTAGAATGTAAATACCGATGTTACCACTATACGTACTGTAATTCATGCAAGCGCGTTTTCTTTGGTATGCACTGTCATTTTCTTTGTTATAAGTAGAGTAAATACATAATAATTTCATTTAATTAAAATACAGTAAAATGTACAGGTTCTCACCAATGATGAATGATATTGATGATGATGATAAAGTAGCTTTGCAGTACGATGCAGAGGATTTAAAACTCCTCGGGTGGCGCCTCTTCTTCAGGCGCTTCAGTGGGAGTCGTATCTTTGGACGTGTCTTTTGTGGTGGGGTTTCGTGCTGGCTTTTCTTTATAGGTTTCAGGAACGTTGTGATAGGAAGTTGCTACATTGTCTCCTGTAGCGAACTGTTGGTACAATTTCCGTGCTTTCTCACAGATGATGTTACCGTCCAAGGGGATGTTGTTCTTCCTGCAGTCGGTGATCCACAATGCCAAGGCAGATTCCATCCTGACGATATTTTTATTCCTTACGGTCATTACCTTTTTGGCACTGTTGTGATGTAAGATTTTGCATATAACTTGATAAATATTTTGTATGTCTTTATTTGTAATTTAGGTAAAGCAATGTAATTTAGTGTTACATTAGTGAGTGTTTACCCCCCCCCCCCTTTAGGAATGGGTCTTTTTGAATTTTACGACAGAGATGGAGGGGATGTGCCCTAAACCCCTTGTGAATTTCCCTTTGGGATCAATAAAGTATCTATCTATCTATCTATCTATCTATCTATCTATCTATCTATCTATCTATCTATCTATCTATCTAAACCAGTTTGGCGAGTGTTTCTCTGCTAAAGTCTTTCAACCCCCGCAAGGAAGCCAAACTGCACCTTAACATATGGTTTTGGGGGATGGCAGGTGTTAAGATTGTCTTTGCCCCATTGGTCTGAAGCATGGCTGTTTGGAATTGGCTTTTATCAGAAGCTTTTAACTACCATGATGTCCTATTGGCTGTAGGGGTTGGACAGAGAATCTATAAATCTGCTTGTTCAACCACATTCTCTCCCTCTTACCAACCTTTGATGATGAATAAGTATCTCTCTTACCAAACTGATGAAGACCATCACACCATGAACTGAAGAAGACAACACAATGGAGAGCACAACTCGGCAGCCATATTGAGGCAGGCAATGCAGTCTGTTCTGAAGAAAGCTGAATGATGCTTTAACTAGAGACATTTTTAAGTAACTAGCAAGTCTGTGTGCCGCCTGAAACTATACATTACCATTTAATCTGGTTGTATAGTTGCCAATATTCAAATGTACTTTGCATATTGTTATTATTTATGAATATTATCAATAATACATTGTTTAAATTGTAACTTAACTTCTGCTTGTCTTTTACTACACCTAATTGCCTGAAGTTATAGATGTAGGAGGGAAGGTGGGGATAAGTTATATACAATAATACCTTATAAACAGTGGTAAGTCTGTGATATCTGAGGCATTCTGACAAAGGCTACATATTAATAATACAAAGGGGAAAGTAGAGCAATATATTACTCTACCAAGACAAAACAGGCACTATCACAGAAACTTAATAGATACAGTACTCCAGATCGCTGCTTTGTTCTTTATGTAGTGTGCGGTGCTTTCATTAATGCCATAGTGGCGCACTACTGCAGCATAACTTTTTAGTTCCCGGAGCAAATCCAGCAATTCAACCTTCCCCTGGAGTGTTTTAAACTTCTTCTGGCACTTAGGCTCAGTGCCAGAAGCCTTAGAAGGTGTAGGGCGTTTCGGCGACATCTTGTGCGTTTAAGAATAACAAAATGAATACAATAACAAAATGGAAAAAACAAGGACGCTCAGCTGGAGACGCATCACAGGGCAGCAGTCAATCAGCAGCAAGGAGAAATGAATAACGCTCTCAAATTGGCTACTTTCACCATCCCAAACCGCATTTTCTTCAGAGGTTGCTTCCTGTTCTCTGTACAGCACAGTATTGCCACGAAAAAGCCATAAATAATTACGGAGGATATTTGCGCTTTCCACTAACAAGTATTAGTTAGGTTTTAAGGAAAAATCCGCAAACAACTGAGTGCGCAAACCCTAAACCATGACTTTGCGGGGATCTACTGTATATTTTTTAATTTTTAGAAAGAGAAAGAACACAACTTTGCATGGCAAATGCATATATGCTACAGTATGTTTGTGAACCACTTGAATAATACTGAACTTATCATTTAAGTGCATTGTCCATATATAATACCCAGTGTATATTTATTATTCAATTAGTATAATTAACAATCTGCACTTTACATTTTTTCTGCCCTATTATAGTGCCAAAATGTGATTCATCTTTACAAAACAGTTTCCAATAACACTATGTGTTTACAACTTTGGCAATACAGTTTCTGCTTCTTTCGCATCATAAAAAATGTGTTTTATTGTATACTAACTTATATGAAAGTTGCCACTAGAGGTTTTATAGGAACACACTCCCGAATACAGGTGAAACAGTTTACCAAAGAACTGTAGTTGTATTGTTATTTTTTGTACATGTGCCAAATTTGTTGCATTTTTATTAAGTGTAATAAATACAATGTACAAGAGAAAATGAATAAATAACATTAAATGATTGCATACTAGTCAATTTACAATGCTCCTTTATATTTTACTGTGACTTCTTTCTCCTTTTTTCTGGTAAGTTTTGTCTTGCCTGTAAACTATAATGTAATTTCATCTGAAATTCATAACTCAATAGCTTTTATAGCATATAGTATAAAAATGAAGGTTTACCAACTGTGTGTTCTTTGTGAACCGTTTGATTGTGCTCTGACTGTTGCTACCCCATATATTTTTAAACCAGATGCAATGTTTTCTGCTTTCTTTTCCTTTCATTTTTACTTTAGCCATCAATCTCAATACCTATGATATAACATTTTTTATTTAATAAACTGTATTTTCTGATGTTTTGCTTTATTTCACCTATAAACTCATTTATTTTCAGAATGCCAACTAAGTTTGAAGATTTTTAACAGTTTAAATTATGAATGAAGAACTGAATAAAATGTATTTTTTTAAAGACAAATGCAATCTTCTTGGTTTACTCGTAAAGTTCAACCATTATACTAGTGATACTATTGCTTTGAATCTCCTGGAGTGTTAACAGGTTTAATTCTAAACAAATCAAATGGGGCTTAGACTATAATAATAAATAGTGACATTTAAACTTCATAGTCATTCATAAATAATTTATGTTTTCTTTGCAGATTGGTGGCTTGCAACTGGAAGGATGCAGCTTTGACGGAAACCGTCTTTCAGAAAGCCAGCATGATTCTCCCAGTGTGTCTGCTGTGCCCCCTTGTTATATGGCCTGGATTTCTCAGGTACTGAATTATTTAGTCAGCCAAAGTGTGCACTGTCCATTACTGACTTTAAAAAGTATCTTATCTTTTGTAAAGCTGAAAAAAAGAAAGAATGGATTTATCCGTCAAGGAAAATGGCAGAAAATAAGATGTTATTTTACAATACTTGTAAACTTTAGTGGATCAGGTATATGTCAATTACAAATTCCAGATGAAAAAATCTTAATATTTAATTTTTAGAATAAATAGCAAATATTCTAGTATTGTAAACATTAATGTAATACTGTGCAGTGTCCCCCATATGTGCTGAGACACTTAAGTCAAAATTACTCATTTTACTATATATTCAAACTGTTGGATTACATAGATTAATATTAGAACAAAAGGAGTGGGCCTTTCTGCCCAATATAATGTGTTTGTGTCAAGTTTTATTTCCTGAATTTTTCCGAAAAATGCCCAGATTGATTTCTGAGGGTTTCTATGGTGCTACATTCAGCTACATTCTTTTGTAATGTATTCTATGTGTCTACAATTTTCTTTGTGAAGAAATAACTTTAAACCATTTGTGCAGAATTTACCTGTAACCAGTTTTCATCTAATATCCCCACACACTTGTTGAGGAACTTATTTTAAAGTTTTAGCAGGCATCCACCTTCCCTATTGTCTTTATAAGTTTAAATCTTTATACCCTGTCACCTTTTATTGTACATTTGCTTAAAAAGTAACAGTTCATTGCCCCTTAACCTTTTCTAATTGCTTATCTATACATATAAAAGGCAAAGCCCTCACTGTCTCATCACTAATACTCCCACTTTCCATATAGGTGGGAAGCTGAAATTTCGCATGCTCATTCCTTGCATTGTACTACCAAAAGTTAGGTATGTTTCATGTCCTATTGCAACACCCAAGGGGGGGAACAGGTGTACCCCAAAACTGTATATATAGATAGGGGAAACCCCTTCTCACTATTTCTGTGACTTCCAATATATGTAGGAAGCCCAAATTTCCCATGCTGATCCTTTACACTGTACTTACAAATGTTAAGTATGTTTCATTTTGCGTCATGCCCTGTAATGAACTTTCAAAAATAACGTTTTCTTTTTGGCGGTTTTCACCATTATGCCATAAGAAACTTTCGGAACTGACCTCTCCTTTTGGAGGTTTCATTCCTTTAGGGGAAACCCCTCCTCACTATTTCTGTGATTTCCAATATACGTAGGAAGCCCAAATTTCCTATGCTCATCCTTTACACTGTACTTACAAACGTTAAGTATGTTTCATTTCGCGCCGTGCCTCATAAGGAACTTTCGAAAATAACGTCTTCTTTTTAGCAGTTCTCACCATTCTCTGTCTCCTGGTGAATACCTTATAAACCCTTATTGAAAATGTTTACCCCAACCTACGAAATCTGCATGAAAAGGACGTCTCATGGTTGAGGGAGAGAGCTATTCTAACACCAAAAAAATGACATGACTTCACATATTAACACCATTTTACTTCACCAACTAACTTCTGAAACAAAAACATAAGTCTGTTGACTCTGTTGTACAACTAGAGGATGCGGTGCACTATCCAGTAGAGTTTCTTCACACTCTTAATCCTCCGGGCATGCCTCCGCTTACTCTACTTTTGAAGGTCAGTGCACCAATTATGTTACTACGAAACTTACAACCACCAAAACTTTGTAACGGCACCAGGCTTCAGATCAAATCTCTGCACAAAACCTCATTGAAGCAACTGTCTTCACTGGAATTGGCTCAGGGGAGACTGTATTTATTCCTTGCATCCCTCTCATACCCTCTGACCTCACATTCCAATTCAAATGCCTCCAGTTTCCAGTAAGGGTCTGCTTCACTATGACAATAAATAAGTCACAGTGCTAGACTCTAAAAAAGGTCGGCATTGACTTGACACAGGATTGCTTCTCACATGGCCAACCACACGTTGCATGCTCAAGAGTAAACTCAGCAGACAGCTTGGTCATTTTACAGCCCAAAGGCAGAACTGCAAACGTTGTTTACAAAGAGATCCTTACATCCTAAAAATTTGCATTTCTCATGCACAACATTTACAATCATAAATTAAACTCTTTACGATCATCAAATTCACGCTCAATACTAAAATAAGCCCATGACAATTACATTGACAATCATGTTACATTATTTTTAAAATGTTTCTTTTTCTTTTTCATAACTTCTTTAACACACTACTTCTCCGCTGCGAAGCACGGGTATTTTGCTAGTCATGTATACTCTTGAACTAAGACTTAAACTTTTGCATTTGACAATTGCAATTGTGTCTAGGTTAAATTGACCTTTTAATATTGTGTGGACAATAACCTGAGATAGAAAGACTTAAGAGGTGGTCACCATTTTTAATCAGTGAGTATTCCATCCTGGGTGTGAAGAACCCTTATTTTGTGGAATTCAAAATGGGTTATGACTGCTTTCTTCGTGGTGTCTTCATGGATCTGCTATTTTATGTCTATGTCTAGTATGTATTTTTAATGCTAAGTCAAATCTATTTAAATTGAGTATAGAACATTGTCAACAGTATTGTCTTCTTCCCTGTCTGTTGCTGTTAAATGGAGCTGAATCTTGGAGACTTTCTACTCTGGTGACATGATAATTGTGCGATGAATCTGACTTTTGATGTCTCTGTAATCAGATAATTAATTCCTGGAGTAATTTTCTGGTTGTTTACAATTTATATCATCATTCTGGTGATACCATTTTGGTTTTGGTGTGGTTCCACCATTTTTTTTGTTGTTTGGTGTCACAATTCTGGTTGCTGGTAAAATGATGGTAAAATGACACATTATGTCATTATATCCAGCCTTTTTATGATTGTTAAGTGCAGCTTCAGACTTCCAAGCTTTTGATTCATTGAATTACAACTACTTCTGGTTAGAATGAGAGCTAAGTAGATCCAGCTTCGCTGTCACAGTCTCTGGGAGGCATTAAGCAGATATATTGCTGTTGGTATAAAGGGGCCCCAGTCATGTTTCTTGACACACTTCTTCTTCATTTGAAAACGAACAGCGTCAGATCGGCTCTAAATGTATGGCATTTCTAAAAGTTAGCTTTTTTTTCAGTTTTATTCTCTCAGTCACGTTCACACTTTCCCTTCACCCGGTCCTTGGGTGTGTGTGAACTGTTAACATTTGAATCTGATGATTGCATATAGAGCGGAACTGACCTCTCTGTACTGTTCTTTCCTCTGCATGTCCTGAAGTACAAAAGACACCACCGTGCACCAAAATGAGGAGATTGCATGGGCAAGATCAAAAAAAAAAAAAACGCGGTCACTGATTACAAGCGCAAGAAGGCATGCGAATGAATATTAATAATATGAATAATATTGCATCAGTGCCACAATATTTTCCAAAATGTACTATACATGTCATAAAATGAGTTATTCCAAACATCATATACTGTATACCTATGTCTCATGGACCATAAGGTGCATACTAATTCAGCGTGAGCAGGAACACTCAATAAAACTGAATAAAAAAATTTCAAGTGACGGTGAGATACGAAGAAGGCAGATTCACCAGCATTTGTGTGTCAGCTTTTATCCCTCCAGATCAGAGAATTTCCAGCTCCATTGTCTCAAAACACCACTCACATGTACAGTTATTCTCAGTTTCAGATAAAAAGTAACTGCGTCAGATCTGGGGCGGGGGCGAGTCTTGTATCGTGATCGTGACTGAGAGAATAAAAGTGGAAAAAAAAACACTAACTTTTACAAGTACTATACATTTACACTGGCTTTTACAGACACAAATCACATGTATTTTTTTATTGTATAATATTAACAATAAGAGTAGCTCTCTACTCAAAAAGGTAAATTTGGTGGGGAGCTGGTTTCGAACTCATGACCTCTGGATTATAAATCGGCAGTTCTAACCACTACACTGCAGAAGCTGTCGTATTGTGTTTTGTGAAAGTGTTTATTTGATATTTGGCCATCAGCCTTCACACATTATACAGTTCATGTCTACATTTTGTCATTTATTACTAAAACATGAAGAACGTTTCTGTTTTAACGATGTGTTTACATAGACTGTTGTAGACACAGAACACACATCAAATTATTTCCCCTTACAATTCTGGGTAGCTCACTCCCACATAATCAATCAAGGCAGGAACTGGGAGAACTTCTTGCCCGTTCTGAGGTGGTGGGGGGATGTTATAACAGGCTGCTTGCTGCTTGGGCATATCGACACATTTAGAAGACAAAAGACGCTGACGGAGAGGTGCGAAGGGATTTAAGGTGGGCCGGATTTACAAGTTTTTTTGTTGGCTGTGGTAATTCTAGTGTTAATAATTCATTGGCTGAAAGTACTCAGTGTTGGTGTGTCAGAGAGAGGATGGGCAACAATTATATTTGTAATCTCATGTATTCAGTTAAATATTAAAAAAGAAAGACCTTGTGACCATCTTACTGCGATGGCAAGTTCATCTTTTTTCTCAGTATTTCTTCCTCTACTGCAAGAAAAAGGAGGACATAATGTCTCCATTCAACAAATCACCTCATGCATAACACAGTGCATAGAATTCACACTAAAACATGGCATAAGGACAAAAGTGGAAATGTGCGTACGCACAAAAAAATCCAGATGCATAAATCTGTGCATTTGCCAACTTTCACATTCTTCCGCTCCATAAATCCTGAAAAGTTGATTAAACTGTTTTTTTGGGGGTTTTTTTGTTAATAAGAACCCACTATTGTGTTTTCTGCTTCTCTTCACCTCTGAAATAAATAAACATTGCTCATTATGCACACTATAGAAGAGAAATATAAGATAATCCAAAAAGAAAAGAAAAAAAACACAGGCACTGTTTTTTTTTAATGTTGCAAGAGAAAGCCCAACATAATACAGGGTAATCAACCAAAGTAATTTATATTTATCACATGTAAATTTCATCATTGATGGCTGGTCAGTTCTTCTACACATCCTGCCTTCCTTCAAGGTAATTTACAAAGGCAAACTTCTGATCTTTAGCACATATAAAGAGGCAACTTCACTTTAACAGCTTGGTTTTGGATTAAAGCAGACATTTTTTTAGTTTAATAACTAAACTTTTTTTTAATAAAGTAAAATGATTACAATAGTCAAATCATACCAACATAAATTCCTGTTACTTTTGCCCAATTGATATCAGAGCAAGAGAAAAATAAAAATTCAGTTTAGCAGCATTTTAGTAGAAAACTGTTCTATATGAAAGAATGAGCTGACAGGTAAAAGAGGTTTGAGTATCTACAAAGGACGTTGTAGGGTAGCTCACACAAGATGGTACCATGCACAGCCCACTTGGAAAGCAACCAAATGCCATACCCTTATTTTGCAGGGAGGGATATATTTCTCAGATGGTGTGAGTCACCTGGGAGTTCCCCATGTGGAGGAGAAGACTGTTGATGGTTCATAGTGATAGGGAAAGTTGGAGTGTCGTAACTGGCTTTTTGTCACCATGACCCTAGACAGAATAAATTAATGAAATACATGTACAATTTTTTGTTGCATTTGGTAGGCATTAAATTAAATTATTAGTACCTATTTTATGATTAAAGAAGGACTTGACATTTCTTCGTTATTCTTTCTTTGTGGTAGCTGTGTTTTATTTATTACGCTACTCATTACAGCAGTTCCCAATCTGACTCTTAGTCATTTATTCATCTTCCCACAAAAGGTTATTCAGAGGGCCAAGCAATTTTGTAAAAACTCTCCTTGTGATATTATTTTTCAACTAATACTTTGCTTCATATTTTGTTTGGAAAAAACAATATAATTTGAGAACAGAGTGTTCAGTCTTCACTATTGTTTGGATGTCCTTGCTTCCTGTTTTTAAGTTGTATTTTTTTCCATTAAATTCTTTGGCTCATAACAGCATCTTTATTCATTCTTTTCCTGACTACCGTGTAGCAAGCTGAAGTAATACATACATTTGCAAATACTAAGGGAATAAACCATTGCATGCTTTAAAAAGATTCATATATAACCTTAAACATAATAAGGGGCAAGATTCCCTGCATTAGGAAACCAACTATTCTTTTTTGGTACAAGCAGAATGAGAAAGTGTGCATGTCATTAACAGAAAAGGGACATTTTCATACTGTTAATTTATATGTCTTTGTAATTCAACTTACAATATTTGTCATTACTTTTCCCTTAAGAATGTGATTATTTTGAATAAAGAGTTTGACAATTACATCTTGGGAACATGCATCATTAGCATAAAAGTGCAGTAAAACAGATGGCAAGCTATTGATCTTATTCTGTGCGTTTTTTCCTTCAGCTTGTGCTTTATTTGATGTAGTCTCAAAGTCACAAAATTCTCTCTAGAGGATAGTCTCACAGGTATAAATAAAAAAAAAAGTGTTTAGATCTTAAGACTGACTTCCTGGGCTCACACAAATAAGCTGCATATTGAAATAGGCAGCACATTAAATTACGATTTTTTTGCCATGCATTTGTCTTTAGGTAACTTTAAGTTTTAGTCTGTAATTTAGTTTTGCTGTATTCCAGTGCAAACATTCTTCATCATCTTAAACATCCCGTGCATAGCAACACTACAAGAGACTCTTTTTATTAACACGTATTTCCTGGGCCCTGCTGCTACTCCTCATACAGTGGATAACAAAACTTGACGTACTTCTTGATGTAAAGCGTAAAATCAATATACTATAAATGGTGTCATGCCTTTTTAATCTTTAATACCATCATGTAATTAACAATATTTGAGCGGATAATGATAAAAGTCATCTTGTAAATGCGCATCATTTAAACTTAGGTTGAAAAATGAAGTACGTTATCTTTCAATTCAGGATTTGAAAGTAATTGTGTTACATGTCCAGCTAAAGCAACAGTTTTATTATGACAGTTTTTAAATGTGTTGTGAGCTGCGAAGCTAATCCTACCCCCAAAAAGATACAGATGCCCCTGGAAAAAGCCCCAGGAAACCCCTAGGAAACTTAAACAGACTACCTTCACATTTCTCCTTTTCCTTCTGGCCGGCTCTGTCGCGTAATCTGCCTCCCGTGCGCTACTCTGCCTTGTAAAAAAGCCTGTGCCGACTTCTCTCTGTGGTTATAAATTGATTTTCTGCTTCTCTCTCTCTCTCTGACTTCTGGTGCTCCTGGCATGTATTCCTCCGAAGAAGAAGAAATCCTTGGTTGCTTTTAAATGACAAGCGGAGGTGTAAACTCTTTCAAGGAGCATGTTTGAAACAGTTTTAAAAGATAAATGTTTGTTTGCAGTGTTTGAATAAAAATTTGAGTTTCTTCAACTTCCACTGGTCTTCTGTGCAATCTTGTAACCCAAGCGTGACAAATGGTACCAGGAGTGGTTGCACAGATGGATGCTTTAGCACAAGCAGAAGCCAAATACCTTTTCCAACTCGCCCAGAATGTTCCTATCCCATATGATTCAGAAGATAATTTGCATTCCGAACGTCCTACGTCTAGTCTCCGGCCTGCGTCTGTCAAACGAAGAGAAAGCCTACAATATATTCAACCTCGTGGAGCCTCTCCAATCCCTCAACAGTATGTTCCGCCTCCACCAGCACCAGCACCCGCGCAAGTTACTAGACGTGTGCTTCCTCTCCCTCCACTTCCGGACAATGCTAAGAATGTCCTGTCGAAGATGGGCCCATCTGATGACCCAGAGCTATTTCTTTTGGCTTTTGATCAAGTGGCGACTGTGTTAGGATGGGACAAACGTCATTGGGCTGTTATCGTCACCCAGTTTTTGTCTGGTGATGCACTACTTTCATTACGAAATATACCTACCGACAAATTTGGCGATTATGATTTTTTTGAAAGATCAGCTTGTCTTGAAGAAAGCCACGACGTTTTTGTCAAAAGGTTTTGCACTTTACAACTGGAGGTTGGATATGGACAGATCTGTTCGTGCTCAGATACAAGATTTGATTCTTAAAGTGCAATGCTGGTTTGAGGGAGATAAAGTTGAGCGCATCATTGAAAAAGTTGTTATGAACGTACTGCTGTTTGGAATACCTGCACCCATCCGAGATGAATTTCTTCGTCACAATCTTGAATCTCTAGATATTATTTCACAACGTCTAGAAGGCTCCCAGACCGCTTTCAAAACAAGCGGTAGCTTCCGTACTCAGTATCCTGTGTTAAAACCTATAAGGGAACGCCCAGAGTATCCTCGTCAACTTGATCGTGTACCTCGTCATCCTTCAACAACTGATCTTCAGATGTCGTCAGCTAGACAACCAGGAAATGCAGTTGCTTCTACCACAAATGAGATGCCTGCTACCGGAGACAGAGGTCGTGGTCGTGGACGTCGTCGATTCGGTGCCGGTGAGCGAAGATGTTTCCGGTGTGACCAGCCTGGTCATTTAGTGAGAGATTGTCGTCTGTCTCCAGCCCGTTCAATGGAAATTGGCGTGGCAGAGGTTTGTTGCTCGAATATCCCGGATCCGTCGAAAAACAAAGATGGCTTATTTTTCACTATAAAGTTCGGGGGGCGACAGGTGACGGCGTTTTTGGACTCAGGCAGTGACCTTTGTGTTGTCAGACGCGACTGCCTTGACGACAGTTACCATAGTAATACTGAGACTGTTAACATACGCTGTGTACATGGAGATGTTAAGAACTATGAGACATTATTTCTTCCTGTAACTTATAAGAGTCGTCACTTTAAAGTGTGGTCTGCTATTTCTGATTCATCCCCTTGGCCTTTGCTGATAGGCAGAAGGAATGCTCTTTTTCCTATATTGATGGCTGAACGACAGTCACTAATCGACTCACCTGTTAAACCCATTCGGGGGGAGGGAGACGGGAAACTGGTGGCAGTAGGGAACATCCATCCATCCATCCATTTTCCAACCCGCTGAATCCAAACAGGGTCACGGGGGTCTGCTGGAGCCAATCCCAGCCAACACAGGGCACAAGGCAGGAACCAATCCCGGGCAGGGTGCCAACCCACCGCAGGAAGTAGGGAACAATTTAGGTCCCAATTTAGATATTGAACCAGATCTCTCTAGTGAGTCGGAGGAAAACTCCCTGGAGAATTTCTCAAATTGTCAAGACCAAGACCCTTGCACGTCCTCTCAAATTGTAAATGTCTCAGAACCCAAACCGAGTTCTAGCGAGCAGCAGGATTTTGTGAGCTTGCAACGTGCTGATAGCTCATTGGAGTATGCATTTAATCAGGCTTACACTGCCAGTGATTCCTATTACCAAGACTGATATAACGGGAGCCTAAAAACACCACACTTTCTGCTGAAAGATGGTTGTATTTTCAGAGTGATTTCAGACCATCTATTGGAAGACATTATTGAGCAATTAGTAGTACCTGAAGCACATAGGGAAATTCTTTTACAGCTGGCTCACTCTCATATCTTGGGAGGACACCTGGGGTCTGATAAAACAAGAGAGCGATTATCGAAACGATTTTATTGGCTAAATATGGGAAAAGATGTTGAACGGTTCTGCACTTCATGCCCTGACTGCCAAATCGTCTCTGCTCATAAGCCTCCTAGGGCTCCCCTTTCCCCTATGCCTATTTTGGATGTCCCCTTTCAGAGGGTGGGTTTAGATATTGTAGGACCTTTGCCGAAAACTAAAAATGGTTTCCAGTATTTGCTGGTGTTAGTTGATTATGCAACGCGATATCCAGAAGTAACTGCTTTGAAAAAGGCAAACTCATCGTCTGTAGCCAAGGCTCTCTCTCTGATGTTTACCCGTATTGGCATTCCTAAGGAAATTTTAACTGATCAAGGCACACCTTTCACTTCTCGTGTGATGAAACAATTATGTAAACGGTTCGCTATTAAGAAATTGTGCACCACCGTTTACCATCCACAAACTAATGGCTTGACTGAACGGTTTAACAAAACCTTAAAACAGATAATCAGAAGAGTTGCTCATAATGATCCCACAACTTGGGACACTGTCCTGCCTTTTGTTTTGTTCGCTGTTCGAGAATCGCCGCAGGCATCCACTGGTTTGAGTCCTTTCGAGCTGTTGTTTGGCAGGCGCCCAAGAGGCATCCTAGATGTTGTTCAAGAGGAATGGATAGGTCATGAAACAACCTCTCTTGGGGAGGGTTTTGCAGAGCGAATAGTTTCCTTACAAGAAAGAATTTCCAAACTTTCTTCTATTGCTGTAGAGCATCAACAACGAGAACAGGAAACACAAAAACATCTATACGATAGACGCAGTCAGCTTCGTGAATTCAAACCAGGCGATCGTGTTTTAGTATTAATACCGTCAGACCCACATAAATTCCTAGCTAAATGGCAAGGCCCAGCAGTTATCGAAGAGCGTATGGGACCAGTAAATTACAAGGTTAGAATTCCTGGTCGACAAAAACCATTTCAAATTTTGCACATTAATCTCTTAAAGAAATGGCACGACAGACAGCAGGTTCACAATACCTTGACTGCTGTTTCTCAGACTGATGTTGTCATTGGCAACGATTTGACTGACCCACAAAAGACAGAATTATTAAACTTAATAGAACAGAACACTGATGTTTTTTCGGACTTACCAGGCGTCACTAATTTAGCAGAACATAAAATCACAACTGAAGCCGGTGTTCGGGTGCAGATGCGTCCATTTCGAATTCCAGAAGCACGAAGGAATGTTGTGCGCGAAGAAGTCAAGAAGATGCTGGAACTAGGTGTGATTCGTGAAAGCAAAAGTGACTGGTGCTCTCCAGTCGTGTTAGTCCCCAAGCCGGACGGTTCGGTTCGTTTTTGTATTGATTTTAGGCGCTTGAATAAGGTGTCTAAATTCGATGCTTACCCAATGCCCCGGGTGGACGAGCTCTTGGAAAAACTGGGTCAGGCGACCTATATTTCCACACTAGACCTCACAAAAGTTATTGGCAGGTGCCTCTTGAGGCTAATAGTTGTGAGAAAACAGCATTTACGACTCCTGATGGACTTTATGAATTTACAAGACTCCCATTTGGTCTTCATGGAGCCCCTTTAACTTTTCAGCGAATGATGGATCAAATACTACGCCCACATTCTGAATATTCTGGGGCGTATCTTGATAATGTGGTTATTTTCAGCAATGATTGGCATTCACATTTACAACGCCTTCAAGCTGTACTTGATAGCCTGAAACAAGCTGGATTAACTGCTAACTCTAAGAAATGTAAACTAGGTATGTCTGAGACTCATTATCTAGGTTACTCGATGGGCAGGGGTTTACTTCGTCCACAACTAAGGAAAATAGAGGAGGTGCTTGCTTACCCACATCCTAAAACGCAAAAACAGGTGCGCGCTTTCCTGGGACTAGCTGGTTACTACAGAAGATTCATCCCTGACTTTACAAATAGAGCTGCTCCTCTTTCAGAGCTTACTAAAGGAAGAAAAAACCGACCTATTATATGGACAGAACTTTGCGAACGTTCCTTTTCAGATTTAAAAAAAGCCTTGTCATCTTATCCAGTGCTACGAAATCCTGATTTCTCTAAAGATTTTATTCTACAAACAGACGCTAGTGCATTCGGAGTAGGAGCGGTCCTTTCCCAGGTATTTGAGGGTGAAAAACACCCTATCACGTACTTGAGTAGGAAATTACTCCCAAGAGAACGCAATTATTCAACTATTGAGAAAGAATGTTTAGCAATTAAATGGGCTATAGAAGCACTACGCTATTACTTATGGGGACGGAAGTTCACATTAGTAACTGATCATGCTCCACTTCAATGGTTATACCGTCAAAAAGATACAAACTCCCGTCTTATGAGATGGTTTTTAGGATTACAACCTTACAGTTTTGAAGTCAGACACCGACCTGGGTCTGAACACATAAATGCTGACGTGCTGTCACGTCTCTTTGAACCGGGTCTGGAGAATCGCTTGATTCACGGAAACGTGAATAAAGCTGAGGGAGGGGGTGTGAGCTGCGAAGCTAATCCTACCCCCAAAAAGATACAGATGCCCCTGGAAAAAGCCCTAGGAAACTTAAACAGACTACCTTCACATTTCTCCTTTTCCTTCTGGCCGGCTCTGTCGCGTAATCTGCCTCCCGCGCGCTACTCTGCCTTGTCAAAAAGCCTGTGCCGACTTCTCTCTGTGGTTATAAATTGATTTTCTGCTTCTCTCTCTCTCTCTGACTTCTGGTGCTCCTGGCATGTATTCCTCCGAAGAAGAAGAAATCCTTGGTTGCTTTTAAATGACAAGTGGAGGTGTAAACTCTTTCAAGGAGCATGTTTGAAACAGTTTTAAAAGATAAATGTTTGTTTGCAGTGTTTGAATAAAAATTCGAGTTTCTTCAACTTCCACTGGTCTTCTGTGCAATCTTGTAACCCAAGCGTGACAGTGTATTCCACATTGCAGTGAAAAAAAAATAATCAAAAAATAATTTGATAAAAAAATTAACAACAACTTCATTTTACAGTTGAAATTTATAAGAATAATCCATTGTCATTCAATAACGAGACATTGCTTTAAGATATTTAAAGCATCCTTAAATCTAGATGATGTACAGTGATCCCTCGCTATATCGCGCTTCGCCTTTCGCGGCTTCACTCTATCGCGGATTTTATATGTAAGCATATTTAAATATATATCGTGGATTTTTTGCTGGTTCGCGGATTTCTGAGGACAATGGGTCTTTTAATTTCTGGTACATGCTTCCTCAGTTGGTTTGCCCAGTTGATTTCATACAAGGGACGCTATTGGCAGATGGCTGAGAAGCTACCCAACTTACTTTTCTTTCTCTCTCTCTTGCGCCGACTATCTGTGATCCTGACGTAGGGGGTGTGAGCAGGGGGGCTGTTCGCACACCTAGACGATACGGACGCTCGTCTAAAAATGCTGAAAGATTATCTTCACGTTGTTACCTTCTGTGTGCAGCTTTTAAGTATGCTGCACGGTGCTTCGCATACTTAAAAGCTCAAAGGGCACATATTGATTTTTGACTTTGTTTCTCTCTCTCTCTCTCTCTCTCTCTGCTCCTGACGGAGGGGGTGTGAGCTGCCGCCTTCAACAGCTTTGTACCGGCAGTGCTTCGCATACTTAAGCCAAACAGCCCTATTGATTTGTTTGCTTTCCTCTCTGTTTCCTTTGAAGAGGAAGATATGTTTGCATTCTTTTAATTGTGAGACAGAACTGTCATCTCTGTCTTGTCATGGAGCACAGTTTAAACTTTTGAAAAAGAGACAAATGTTTGTTTGCAGTGTTTGAATAACGTTCCTGTCTCTCTACAACCTCCTGTGTTTCTGCGCAAATCTGTGACCCAAGCATGACAATATAAAAATAACCATATAAACATATGGTTTCTACTTCGCGGATTTTCTTATTTCGCGGGTGGCTCTGGAACGCAACCCCCGCGATGGAGGAGGGATTACTGTACCTGCAGTTTCGACATTATTCTGTGAGGGTCCTGTCATTGCCCTTTCCAAATAAGAGGGCCATATCTTTATGGTAAAAGAAACCATACTGAAGAAGAATCAGAGTTTGGGATGTTCATTCTATCAATGTGTGAAATCTATGCAAGCTTGTGTGAAATGTTATCCTGTGGTGTAAAGTAATACACTACAAAGCATTATGTACAGTGGGGAAAATAAGGATTGAACGCGTCAACGTTTTTCTCAGTAAATATGTTTCTAATGGGGTTATTGACATGAATTTTTCAGCAGATGTCGGTAACAAACCGAGTAATCCACACATACAAAGAAATCAAAACAAATAACTCCATAAATTAAGTTATGTGTAATAGAGTGGAATGACACAGAGAAAAGTATTGAACACATGAAGAAAAGGAGTGCAAAAAGGCATGGAAAGCCAAAAAATGAGCTAAAATCTGTACTTAGAAAGCAATCCTGCCCCCTATCAGTGCAAATGAATATCAGCTGGTTTAGTCCTAATTGATGGCCTATAAAAAGGTTTCTTATTAGCAAGGTGTCACACAAGAAGCATCTCAATATGGATAAAAGCAAAGAGCTCTCTCAAGACCTTTGCAATCTTATTGTTGCAAAACATACTGATGGCATTGTCTACTGATGTATTTCTAAACTTCTGAATGTTCCATTGAGCACTGTTGGGGCCATAATCCGGAAATGGAGAGAGCATCATTTCACCATAAACAGGCCACTACCTGGTGCTCCTCTCAAGATTATGACCAGAAGAGTTGTCCAAGAGCCAAGGACCACTCATGGAGAGCTTCAGGAAGACCTGCAATTAGCAGGTACAGTTGTTTCAGAGAAAACAATAAGTAATGCACTCAATCACCATGGCCTCTATGCACACTTACCACACAAGACTCCACTGCTGAAGAAAAAGCATGTTGAAGCTCATTTAAAGTTTGCTGCACAACATTTGGACAAGCCAATGAAATACTGGAAGAATATACCGTATTTACTCGTGTACCATGCGCCCTTGTGTAAGACGCGCACCCTAATTTTTACAAAGAAAATCACGAAAAAAATTTGACCCATATACGACGTGCGTTATGATTGTATAGGAAGAGTTTAGGGGATGTTTTCAACGAAATGCCCTTCTGTTTTTGTTGCATGATGAAAGAGCGAGCGCGAGTGAACGAGCAAGAGAGAGAGAGAGTGAGCGCACGCAAGCGAGCGCGTGAGAGAGAGAGAATGTGAGCGAGCACGAGAGAGAGAGAGAGAACGCGAGCGAGCACGAGAGAGAGAGAGCGAGCGCGCGCGAACAAACGAGCACGAGAGAGAGAGTGTGTGAGCAAATGAGCGAGCGAGCGAGAGAGAGAGAGCGTGCGCGCGAGCAAACGAGCAAGAGAGAGAGAGCGTGCACGTGAGCAAACGAGCAAGAGAGAGAGAGAGAGCGTGCGCGTGAGCAAACGAGTGAGAGAGAGAGAGAGCGTGCGCGTGAGCAAACGAGCGAGAGAGAGCGAGCGCGCGCACGCCTGAACGAACGAGCAAGAGAGAGAGGGAGAGAGCCCAAGCAGAAGAAGTAAACATTACAGAAAAAAATTTCCTTATGTATGACGCGCACCTGATTTTTTAGTGCTAATTTTCGAGAAAAAATGTGCGCGTGGTACACGGGTAAATACGGTAGTCTGGTCAGATGAGACCAAAATCGAACTCTTTGAATGTCACTGCACACAACATGTTTAGAGGAGAAATGGCACTGCACATCACCCCAAAAACACCATACCAACAGTGAAGTTTGGAGGTGGGAAAATCATGGTGTGGGGCTGGTTTTCAGCATATGGTACAGGCAGACTTCATATAATTGAAGGAAGGATGAATGGAGAAATGTACCGGGACATTCTTGATAAGAATCTGCTGCTGTTTACCAGGATGCTGAAGACGAAACATTTCGGCAAGACAGTGATCCCAAACACACAGCCAAGGAAATTCTCAACTGGTTTCAGAGAAAGAAAATAAAACTGCTGGAACGGCTGAATCAATCACCTGACTTGAATCCAATAAGAATCTATGGAAAGAACTGAAGATCAGAGTTCATAGAAGAGGCCCCCAGAACCTTCAAGTTTTCAAGTTAGTTTGTGTGGAAGAATGGGCCAAAATCATATCTGAGTAATGCATGCAACTAGTTTCTCCATACCGGAGGCGTCTTGAAGCTGTCATTACCAACAAAGTCTTTTCTTCTAAGTATTAATTAAATTTCAGTAAGCGTATTCAATACTTATTCCCTGTGTAATTCCATTTCATTGCACATAATTTATGGACTTATTTTTTTTATTTCTTTGCATGTGTGGATTACTTGGGTTGTTACCGACATCTGGTGAAAGTTTCATGTCAATAGCCCCATTAGAAATACATTTTTTTGCGGAACACGTTGATGCATTCAATACTTATTTTCCCCACTATACCTTCATGCATTTCTGTTTTGTATATTTGAGTTCATCTCTTATTTTAATGTTTTATCTCCCTTTTCCCAGGATGCACATGGATCTTATTCTTCAGGAGACTGCATTTCATTGCCTTTGTACAGCAGTGCAGAACGACTTCGTGTCGTCACTAACGTTGATGTTCCTTGTGGAGGCAACACAGAACACTGGATTCAGTGTGGAGCAGCACTTTTCTTAAAGCAACAGTAGCTTCTTCAAAGCCGTCTTTCCTCTTTTGGAGCCATCATGATATACTGGATAAAATATTTTTATAATGCAAACTTCATGAATGTAAATGTTGTCGTACAGTATCTAATAACTACATGTTATCAGGTTCTTTTAAAGGGACCAGTTGTAATCTAAATGTAGTAATTCTAATTTATTATAATGTCACTTAGCCAAGCTCATCAGAAATACTGCACTTTTAATAGTATGTTTCTATGATCTGTTTTTGAAAAAAATAAAAATAAGATTTAAATTATTAGCTGTGTGAAGACAAAATATATTGTTGCATTTTACTTCTTTAAATGCACATCACCAAAGGTGGCTTTTATTACCATGACTTTAAATCATTTGGAGATTTGACATCTTTGTTTTCAACAATTCAAAAACTAGATAAGAAAAATTTATTAAGAGAAGATAATTTGGTCTATGAAGTCCAAATACATTATTTTTGGTCACTCTGCAAATTTATTGTATGAATCATTTTCTTAGTATTAATAAATGTAGAAAAGCAGCATTTGTATTGTTTTTATAGTATTGACTGGCTCGTTAGATTAAAAGTGCTTACAGTTTTATTTTATATATTGATGAGGGAAGTTTTCACATTATTATTTTAGAGGGCGCTGAATATCAATTTTTAAATTGCATTATGCAGAATAAATTCTCTAGTGAGTCTACTTTGTCACCGTGGGATGCAAAACATAAGAATTATGATGGGCTATTTAGCACAACACACTGTCCATTCAATTCACCTGGACTGTCCAAAATAACATCAGTTTGAGATCTGAAGGTCCATAAAGTCCTACACTCCACCACCCTACCTGGTAATTGATTCCAAACGTCTGGGGTTCTTTGCATGAACATAAACTTTCTAAAAAGCTACATGTCTAATTTTAAAGTCTGAAAATTTAAATTTAGGAATACAAGGTTACATTAGAACATTTTAATGATGACAGGCCTAAACCTCGCCATTCTAGGCTTCTAGAAAAAACTTCCAAGTGTAGTCCCTAACGTCTTACTGTCTACCACACTACTTAGTAGCTTATTGAGAGTGTCTGTGGTTCTCTTCCTAATGTTTATGTGAAATTTACCCTTAAGTTTCCAACTGTGTCCCCGTGTTCTTGATGAACTCATTTTAAAATAACAGTCTCGATCCACTGTACTAATTCCCTTCATAATTTTAAACACTTCAATCATGTCACCTCTTAATCTTCTTTTGCTTAAACTGTAAAGGCTCAGCTCTTTTAATCTTTCCTCATAATTCAACCCCTGTAGCCCTGGAATCAGCCTAGTCGCTCTTCTCTGGACCTTTTCTAGTGCTGCTATGTCCTTTTTGTAGCATGGAGACCAAAACTGCACAGAGTACTATGCGAGTTTAGAGCATCTGCTGTTTCACTGTGTTATTTTTTAATTCCCCTTTACTATTCCTGATGCACTTGACCTCCTCCTTGACGTTTCTTTTACTACTAAAGAACCTGAAAGAATCTTTTAGGGTCTTCTTTTGCCTTATCTGCTATATTCTTTTCTAACTCTTTTAGCCTCCCTAATATCCTTCTTAATGGTTGCTCTCGTGTTCTCATACGCTCTGCGATTCACCTTGAAGTTATTAGTCTTATACACCTTATACAGCTGTTTTTTCCTTTGCAGCTACTTCTTTTTAACTCTATTATTAACCATCTGTGAAGTTTTTTTTTTTTTTTTTAATTTCCTACTAATTACAAATTAGTGACTGATTACTTCTAAAAACTCCTGCTTTTGTGCTCTGCTGTTTGCAATGTTATCCCAGTTAATATTTGGGTAGTTAAAGTCTCCCATGACTATCCTATCCCCCTATATATTTGCCTTTTTGATATTACTAAAAAGATGTACATTGAAATTACTGTCTGCATTCGGTGGTCTATAACACACTCCTAAAATAAGACCTCTTTCCCTAATATTTTCCAGACGAAGCCACATGTCCTCACTAAAATAGGGCTGAACATCCAACTGAAGAGGACTTACATTTAAATCCTGTTTGGCATAAACAACAACCTCACCTCCTTTTCTGTTCTGTCTATCCTTCCTAAAAAATGTGTATCCCTCTATGTTACACTCCTCCCCATCTTTGTTATTTAGCCAGGTTTCCGTTATTGCTATAATATCATAATTATGCTCTGCTACATACAACTCCAACTCACTTGTTTTATTTTTTACATAGGTCAGCACATTCCAGTTTTAATTTATATTCAAAACAAGATGACACTTATCCAAATTAATGGTGTTTTTTGTAAGCCTTCACTTCAAATGGGAGAAACACCAAATGATTGGAAAGCTGCAAATGTGACTCCACTTTCAAGGAGGCAAAAAGGATTCCAGTAAATACAGACCTATAAATCTTTCTTTCATTTCTATGTAAAATTGTAGAAACTATACTCAGAAATACATTATAAGACTACTTATGTGAAAATGATGTACTAATGAAAAGATGGGTATATGTTCATAGGAGGCAGGTTCTGTCTCTGTTAGGCATTTTTGAAGAGGCAACTACAGCACTTAATAAATGAAAAGCATGATGCATCACTCTGTCATAATTCAAAAAAATCTTTAATACAATTCCACAATGAAGTCTAATTTCGAAACCGAAAGACATTTTACCATCAATTTTTTTTAATAAAGGATGAGCCAAAAAAGTACCACATTTCAAACATGTAATCTACAAAAACGCCACAAGATAAAATAAATTTCATTCCGACACAAGAAAGGGTATATACCTATAGGTATAGATACAGACCTATAAATACCTGGGAGTGCAGCTGGATGATAAATTGGACTGGACTGCCAATACTGATTCAATGTGCAAGAGAGGACAGAGCCGACTATACTTCCTTAGAAGGCTGGCGTCCTTCAACATCTGCAATAAGATGCTGCAGATGTTCTATCAGACGGTTGTGGCGAGTGCCCTCTTCTACGCGGTGGTGTGCTGGGGAGGTAGCATAAAGAAGAGAGACGCCTCACGCCTGGACAAACTGGTGAGGAAGGCAGGCTCTATTGTAGGCATGGAGCTGTGGCAGAGCGACGGGCGCTGAGCAGGCTCCTGTCAATCACGAAGAATCCACTGCATCCACTGAACAGTGTCATCTCCAGACAGAGGAGCAGCTTCAGCGACAGACTGTCCTGCTCCACTGACAGACTGAGGAGATCGTTCCTCCCCCAAACTATGCGACTGTTCAATTCCACCATTATTCAAAGTTATTGTCTGTTACGCCTGCATTTTTATTACTCTTTAATTTAATATTGTTTTTTGTATCCAGTATGCTGCTACTGGAGTATGTGAATTTCCCCTTGGGATTAATAAAGTATTTATCTATCTATACAAAAGAGATTTTTTTCACTGTGTTTTTATAATGTTGGTTGCCAACATTAGCGATACACTCTTCAAGGCGATTTCTGAATGCTTACATAATTCATTAGCGTCCTTGAGGGCTTCAAGGTTTTGAGATCAGTGTGTGTATACTTTGGACTTGAGATAGCCCCACAAGAAGAAATCGCACGGAGTGAGATCAGGCAAACGTGAAGGCCACCCGACATCACCATGCAGGGAGAACAGCTTCCCTGGAAACATCTCCCACAAAACTTGCATGAATCTCCACACTGTATTTACTGTTGCTCCATCCTGTTGAAACCAGGTATCCACCACATACATTTCTTCCAGTTGGGGCCGCAAAAACTTCTCTAGCATTTCAATGTAACGCTCTGAAGTGACGGGGACCATTGCTCCCCCCTCCTCAAAAAAGTATGGACCTACAATGCCAAATCCTGCAACGGCACATCAAACTGTAACATGCTCACTGTGCAGGGGTCTCTGATGAAGTTCACGAGGGTTGGTTTCAGCCCAATAGCGAATGTTTTGCTTAGTTATGCAACCGTTCAAATGGAAATGTGCCTCGTCACTGTACATGACGATGGCATCTCGATGAACGGTTTGCAGAATGTTCGCACACAACTCTCTACGGCTCTCCCAGTATCTCTCAGTGAGTTCCTGCACTACCATCATTTTGTATGGATGGAAATTAAGGTCCTCTTGCAAAATCCTCCTCAAAGATATGCTGGAAATGCATAAGGCAGAAGGATCTTTGCATGCTGAACGTCTAGTGGACTGCAAAATAGATGCCCTTACAGCTTTGATGTTTTCAGGAATTCGTACAGACAGAGGACGGCCTGGAAATTTTCTGTTCAATGTTGTACCCATCTGTCTAAATTTAGCCACCCACTGAAAAAGTTGTTTTTCGATTTGGGACGTTACAGTTGGAGGAATGCTGAAGTGCATTCGGAAGGTGCATTGCGTAGTGATGATGGATTCACTGATTTTTGAAGAACGCTTCAGCAGCAAAAGCACGGTTTGCACCAGACCAACGCATGTTGCCGACAGAAAACTGCAAGGGATCGCCTATCAAAAGAACCCCAGCACAACTCACATGGCTGTCTCTACCTCGTGCAATGACCTTGAGAAATGTGGTACTTCATTTTGGCTCATCCTGTATAAAACTTGATATCATTTGGTTAACTGGCCGGAGACAAACAGTACTGATAAAAAGAGAATTTCCTATGTGGAGTAAAGTCATCAGTGGGGTCTTCAGGGTCTTTCCTTACATGGCTACTCTTTTTTAATGTTTATGATTATGACTTTCTGAATAAAGAAATATTGAGGATGCAGAAAAAAGTATATAAAGACCTAGGCAATACTAGTTTAGTGGTAAAATCAGAGATATACAGTATATCTCATCTCAGAAAAAAGAAGGCAATCCTCTCACGAAACAGATCTAAAATACAAAGCTGCTGTGTCACAACCAACTTAATATTCTACAGAGGGAGATCTGAAGTTCACACACATATTATATTTAACTTTTAGTCATCCTCTTTTGCCACTAAAACATCTAAATCACAAACACCAAAAAAATCAATTTTTTAAATTTTTATTTTCATATATATATTACTAAATCCCTTGTAGTTTGTAGTGAGAAACTGTTAACATCATGTTTTCATGCTGAACAGAAATAATATACAGTAGCTTCTGCTAGGACTACCATCTATGGTGACCAACGCTGAACAACATGCATTACTCATGTCACGTCACAATGCCCCAAACACAAAATATTGTAAACTAAACCACTTCCAGAAAATGCTCTCATAAATGAAAATGGAACGCGCTCAAATGCGACTGAGCGTTTAAACTGTAGAGTCGCCTCCTTTTATTACATTTATATTCTTATCCATGTAGCAGCAGTCTGTTAAATTGGCTCAGTGAATAAAGATTTTCAGATATGCACAAGTAAGGGTGGCATGGTGGCGCAGTGGGTAGCGCTGCTGCCTCGCAGTTAGGAGACCCGGGTTCGCTTCCCAGGTCGTCCCTGCGTGGAGTTTGCATGTTTTCCCCGTGTCTGTGTGGGTTTCCTCCGGGCGCTCCGGTTTCCTCCCACAGTCCAAAGACATGCAGGTTAGGTACATTGGCGATTCTAAATTGTCCCTAGCATGTGCTTTGTGTGTGTGTGTGTGTGCCCTTCGGTGGGCTGGCTCCCTGCCCGAGGTTTGTTTCCTGCCTTGCGCCCTGTGTTGGCTGGGATTGGCTCCAGCAGACCCCCGTGATCCTGTAGTTCAGATATAGCGGGTTGGATAATGGATGGATGGATGGAGATATGCACAAGTATGGTTGCGTATTCTCTTCCTGATAATGTGTGGAACTCGAATGCTTGGTTGTACTTACTGTAAGCGCGTTCCATTTTTGTTCAGGAAAGCATTTTCCAGAAGTGATTTATTGAACAGTATTTTAGTAAAATATATTCTGGATGACTTGACGTGGGGATTATACACCACAAGGAATGTGAGATTTGATGTTGTTTACTAACATTAATAAAAAAGTTTTGCTTTGTCTGCATGAAAACGTGACATTAGAAATCTTCCTTGGCCATCACTACAACTACATGGGATGAGTAACATTTTTATTAAATTTCATTTTTGGGTGGAGTATTCATTTAATCCAGTTCAGGGTTACAAGGAGCAGGAGCCCATTTCACCAGAAGTAGACACGCGGCAGGAAGCAACTCTAAATGCAGCACCAGTTCGAACTGTTTAGAACTGCCAATCAATCTTGGAGATTTGGGAAGAAAACCTGTAGAAGTATGCAAGCTCTTCATAGATAGCTTGGCATGGATTTCGCACTGTAGTAAGACCTGTGTAATAAAACTGCATAATGTTGTCATTTAGAGTGCGCGTGTGTTTCTTTAGCTTTTTCAAAATGTTTTTTATCACCGGCTGCATATTTAAGGTCCACATTGCCTCCACACTGGCTAGGGGTCCATCATTCCAGGACGGTGTCTTTATCTAGTGTCTTTTATCAAATGAGAGGAGACTTAGCTTTGGATTTAGGGGGATGTAGTTCTGGGACTGAAAACCATTCACAGTTTTTAAAAACTATGATATAAAATAATTCCCTTGCATTCATATATGAAGCTTCAAGGTGAAACATGTCAGAGATAAGTCCAGCTTGGAAAACTAAATACAGGGTCCAAGAGGAAGGAGCTGCGAGTAAATCCCAGGCGACTCTTTGGAGGAGCAGACCTACATTTTGGTGAGTCCTAATCCCTGAAAATTTGTTGATTCTTTACCATTTCAACTATTCTGATGTAATAATAATTTCTATAATACATTTTCACATTCAAGTATGAATTTCATTTTACTATGTGACAATAAACTTGACCTGACTTGATATTTTTGACTGTCTTCATCAGTTGTGTTAGCAAAGCTTGTTTCACTAATTGAAAGACAGTTATTTACTGTATATTTTGGGATATTGTTTTTAATACACATGTATTTAAATACCAATGTGCTGCAGTTACTTATATTTTTTATTTTAATAAATTTAAATATAACTTTAACTTACTGTATGATGGACTGGTGCAGTTAATAGGTGGCTCTCCAAAGTGATAATGAAGGAAAACGTGAGCGGAGCTACAAAAAAATGAATATTCACTCTCACTGTCAATTTATTTATTGAGCTTGACAGGACAACTTTAAATTGGGCTGCCATTACTGGATTTTGTCCTGTATGTCCTTGCTTAGGCTTCTTTTTTGGGTAAGTTGTTTGTTTAAAGAAGATTTTTCCAATAAAGTAAAAGAAAAAAAAAAAAAACCAAGAGTTTAACCTTGTGAAAACAGTTCACAGATGAGCATCATCATGTCACTTAACTCTTTCTAACTGACAAATTGTTTTATACACCAGAGAGCACTGTGTGACCTGAAAGTGCTAAAAGTGTTAAAAGCACCGCAGGCAGGATGAAACAAGCAAAAACTTGAATGTCTAAGTCATGTTGTTTGAAGTTGTACGGCAAACTTGAGGACTCCTTTTTCAGAGATCTGTTTTTATTTTTATTACCTTCAGACAGTCGGCAAATCCCAACGCCTTAACCACAAGTTGATCACGCAGCAGTGAGTGGCCTGCACGTCCTTGGTATCTGTTACAACTCATGCTGGACTGTGTCCACTCTTTCTGCGCCTTCAGACTCCTTTATTTTTTACACATTTTGCTAAATAGTTCAAAGTTTATTGTCACGTGCACAATAAGGAAACACATTTCCCTGTACAATGAAATTCTTTATTTGCTATCCACACCAAATGCCAAAACCAACATATAAAGATAAACATAAATAATAAGTAGCAGATAGATAATAAGTAACAGAGGCAGAATTAAGTATAAAAACAGAATAGAAACATAAAGTGTAATGTGCAGGTGGGCGTGTGATGGACAAGTCAAATACAGTTGTGTGAGGTAGACAGAATGAGATGGACCGTGGTTATAAACTCCAGTCAGTTATTTAGGAGTCTAATGGCCTTGGGAAAGAAAGAGTTTTTCAGCCTGGAAGTCCTGCATTTCATACTTCTATACCTCCTGCCTGAGGGTAGAAGTGTGAACAGTTCGTGTTGGAGGTGGGTGAGGTCCCTGAGGATCGAGGCAGTTCACCTGCGGACTCTGCAGTGGTAAAGGCTCAGCAGAGAGGGCAGTGGAGTCCTGGGGCCTCGTGCATAACGCCGTGTGTAGAATTCACACTAAAACATGGCGTAAGGACAAAAGCAGAAATGTGCGTATGCACAAAAAAGTCCAGATGCATAAATCTGTGCATTCGCCAACTTCCACGTTCTTCCGCTCCATAAATCCCGGTCAGCATGAAAAGTAATGCACGTGCATTCGCCTGCTGCCCCACCCAAACTCCTCCCAGAATTACGCCTCTTTGAATATGCAAATCAATATAAATAGCCCTTAAGCTCAGTGTTCTGTGAAAAGGCAATGGCAAAAACATGGGGGGAAATAGAAGAATTTTAGCGAATATCAAGTGGAGGCAAGGAAAAACGTACTATTTGTTAGTTTAAATAGTGGTATAAACAACAAAAGGAAGTTGATCGAGTGACATAACGTGTCGGAGAAACTAAAAAGCTCAAGTTCACAAAGTCACACAGTGCCCAAAATAAAAAAGAAGGTGTCAGATATCAAAGTCGCTGTGAAAAGGTGAGTCGTAGCCCACCGTCTGAGTGTCATATGAAAGCTTATCAGGGTACAGAGAAAAAAAAATAGGCACACGGTGGGAAAAAAGCTTGAAATGTCAACTTTAATCTCGAAATTTCCACTTTAATCATGTAGTTTATTTTGTCATTAAAGTAGAACATCATAAACTTCATCTTTAAATCATTTAATTTACTAGTTTCTCAAATCCCATCGTAACTAAAGTAGCACATTAAATGCTTTGTTTTTTATTTAATCTTCTATGTGGGTGAATCACTACGTGTTTCTTTAACGGGCTTTCTCTTCCTCCGACTGGACACAGAATCCATTACATTCGTGATATTACAGCTCTCTGAATAATTTAAGTACTGAGATGTATACTTGATATCATTTTCATGATGATAGGAGTTAAAGCATTTTATTAAACATGGGAACACGGTGGCGTAGTGATAGTGACGAGCTGGCGCCCCATCAAGAGATTACTCCTGCCTCCCGCAAGATGCTTGCTGCGCCATGCACGACCTTCAATGAAATAATTTATCGCAGCATTACTGTCTGTTTCAAACGTACTAACCTCCAATTCCTGTCCTTCCTTTTCTTTCTCCAAGTAATCAATCACCACACAATCAGCTCTGTAATAGATGTTAAGCCATCTGCAAGCAAGAATAAAGTGCGCGGCAGGAACAATCCCTGAACTAGCTAGTGCTGCTCCACCGTGTCCTTACATGCTTAATTATTAACAATATAGATTATTTAAATGATGTTAACATTTTATCTTTATAATGTAATAAGCATATTTTGCTGCATTTTTTCTTAAAAATGATATCGTCATCATATGTAAATACACGCTTTATAAAGTGGCTCAGGTTGTGCAATATTATAACTGTATCGCAAGTTTACAGTGAGGTAATTATACTAATAAGTACAAACAGTTCTACAAGGAGCACTTAATGGACTGATTGATTGTGTTTATAGTTCTTGGGATGAAACTGTTTCTGAACCGCGATGTCCCTACAGGAAAGGCTCTGAAGTGTTTGCCGTATGAGAGCAGTTCAATAGAATGTGCGCATGGCTGAGGCAGCATGTGCTTGATGCTGTATACCGATAATTCTCTTTACGATCAGCTGCTGTACAGCTGTGATTCACACTCAGATACAGTGATATAAATATTCAGAGTGGTGCAGTGAGAGTAATATGGAAAAAGATGATCCACTGTGGCAACCCCTAACAGGAGCAGCTGAAAGGAGAAGAAGAACGTGCAGTGAGAGTAACAACGCTAAAGCAGCTATGGTATTTGGAATAGTCTGGCCATTCTGTGGAGCATTATATTATTACAGGTTAATTACAATCTGGTGCCTTAAACCAATAAACAATATACGGTTAATTTCAGTGTATTTATAAAGCTGTGTCAGAGATGTGCATCTAAAAAAGAAAGGGAAACCACACTGGAACAAAAGCACTGCTCTGAAATATGTGTGTGGCTTTATGCCAAGTTTAGGTTTTATTTGAGCGTGGAAATGGCATACGCAACATTTTTGTGTGTACTCACCGTTTATACATGGGGCCCCTGGTGATCTTCTCAGCAGTCTTTACCACACTCTGCAGGCGTTTGCGGTCCATAGCAGTAGTGTTGCCATACCACACGGTGATGCAGCTGGTCAAGATACTCTCAACAATGCAGCTGTAAAAGTTGCAGAGGATCTTAGTCGACATACCAAAATTCCTCAGCCTCCTCAGACAGTATAGCTGCTGCTGAGCCCTCTTGACCAGCTGTGTGGTGTTAAGTGTCCAAGTGAGGTCCTCACTGATGTAGACGCCCAAGTATTTAATGCTGCTCACCCTCTCCACTTCAAGCTCTCGGATGAACAGTGGCCGGTGAGGTCTCCTCTCCTTCCTCATGTCCACTACATCCACTAACAGGACAAGTCAGTCATCAGGCAGGAGAAAAGCTGTTCATTGTATCTTTTAATTACTCCTCGGCAAAATGCCTTGGAGGGAGCAGTCTGTGACAACATGGCCAGAATGGTCAGAGAAGCAAAGAATAAAGGTTCATTTTATAAATTATTGAATTTACATACCGTGTCAATCAATGCACACATTTACTCTGGTTGGTTCTTTGATTTACACCCAAATGACGTGTATAAAATAAAAGTTTAATATATTATATTCTGGTTCTTCTTACACTTTTGAGTTGAGCCACCAGCCTTTAAGGGATTTCTGTGCATATAACAACTGTCCATTCTGGTTGTTTACAGGACATCTGCTGATTTCTTAGTTATCTCTCAGTCATCTTTCTGTGATCTTTTATAATGTTGATTAATTTGTTATTTAGGTTTATTTGCTTTATTGATTATAATCTATGAGTGTAAATTTATTACGAGGGAGGTTCAAAAATTTTCCACACATTTTTTAAACTATTAAGAATTTCTAAAATCAAATTACATCACTTTTCTACGTAGTCACCTTTGTTTGCGATGCAATTTTCCCAGTCATACCAACTTTTTAATGCCCAATTACTACTCCTCCCAGCTTTAAATGCAGAAACTTTTTGAACCTCCCTCATAGTTATTCCATCTTTTCATTTGTGGCAATCAACTTTTATTAGCTTTCCTACTACACTTACTGCACAAACAGGCCCTAGCCTAATGTTACTCAGTTATGTTTATCTCTTTTGTAACTCGCTTTGGATAAAAGCACCTGCCAAGCAAATAAATGAAAATGTAAGAACAAGATAAGGAGATTCGTGCCCAATACCTGTTAATGTGTCACCGCTCTGCATACAGCAAACACAGTTATATACAGTTACACTTCTCTTGCTTATTTTGTATTTTGGTGCTATTTAAAATAGTTAATGCTCAAGTTAATGTTCAAATCCCGTCAACGCCAAAAGTGACTCTACTTCGTTGGGCCCTTGAGCAAGGCCCTTAACCTGCAATTGCTCCATCCTGGGTATGATGTTAATCTGCATCCAGCCCTGCAAGTAGGCCCTCCAACCTGCAGGGAAAAATCTGAGGGTTGGTGGCAGAATTGGCACTCCAGTCACCATAAACAACCTCACACTGTTCAACTCCATCTGAACTTGTGTGGTGCTGAGGTGTCACCCATTGCATGGCTGCACTCAGGTCCTAATCTGGGATCCTGAGTTGGTTTGTCATGTGGTGGGTGAGGCAATGCATCATATCAGTGCGTGCTCCTAACCTCTGATATTAAATTCTCATTTTATATGTATGAAACATCATCAACATCTGCAGTAAGATGCTGCAGATGTTCTATCAGACGGTTGTGGTGAGCGCCCTCTTCTACGAAGTGGTGTGCTGGGGAAGCAGCATAAAGAAGAGGGACGCCTCACAACTGGACAAACTGGTGAGGAAGGCAGGCTCTATTGTAGGCATGGAGCTAGACAGTTTGACATCCGTGGCAGAGTGACGGGCGCTGAGCAGGCTCCTATCAATTATGGAGAATCCACTGCATCCACTAAACAGTATCACCTCCAGACAGAGGAGCAGCTTCAGCGACAGACTGCTGTCACTGTCCTGTTCCACTGACAGACTGAGGAGATCGTTCCTCCCCCACACTCTGCGACTCTTCAATTCTACCCGGGGGGGGTAAACGTTAAAACTATACAAAGTTATTGTCTGTCTGTATACCTGCATTGTTATCACTCTTTAATTTAATATTGTTTTTTAATATTGTTCTTTATCAGTATGCCTCTGCTGGAGTATGTGAATTTCCCCTTGGGATTAATAAAGTATCTATCTATCTATCTATCTATCTATCTATCTATCTATCTATCTATCTATCTATCTATCTATCTATCTATCTATCTATCTATCTATCTGAAACCCCATACAATACAGTATGATTCCAAGTCATCAAATCGAACAAAACAGGTAGCAGGAAAATAAAATGAAGTAAACAGGTGACCAGAATCTGTCGATCTCCAGACTAATACAAAACACACCATGCACAATATAAATTACGAAATAAAAATAACATTAATTATACAGAATGAGAAAAACTCAGTAATATACAATCTCACAAACACCTCACATTGCAAAGCTTCCTATTCACACTGCAATACACTGTAAACAAAACATCTGAACAGAAAAGTGTCTGACGAAAAACTGACCATTGTATATAAACACTACAAAACATTCTTTCACCATACAACACCCATAGCTGAGGAGTCTTCTGATGGTTATCCAGATATTAAAGAATGAAAACTGTTTGCTCTACCATTAGGAATTCATCAGACTTCATGAACACTTTTCACTGGAGTTAAAAAGAAGCAATGCTTACTCTTGCCAGTATGGGGTAGGAACCTTCCTTCTCTGTAGACGTGACAATAATGAGCCCATAAAGCTGATGTCATGGATTACGAATTTTTTGCAAACTTGTAATGCTCACTTCTTCTTAAACTCACACACAACATTATCACACTTTTGCGCATTTATAAAAACAAACAACCAACGGGTCCAGATAAACAATGAAACAAACTTTGCACATGACAACTGTTACATCTAGGAGTACGTTTATTTAGAAAACTGTGACGTTACTGCATCCAGCAAACTTAAGAATTGCTTAGCGGATCTACCCAAATGGTGGTTTTCTAAATATTGTTGAATGTATTGTGTGCAGAGGAGAGGAACCAAGTGCATCCCAGGACTTGAGGACATGCCGTACTGTGGCAGGTTAGGAGAACTGAGACTGTTTAGTTTCAATGACAGGAGACTGCATGGAGACCAAATACAGGTCTTCAAAATTCTCAAAGGCTTCGATTGATAAGGACAAGGTCCCAAGAATTATTGTGATCATCTAAACTACAAGATGATAACTCAACAACACAAAAAGGGAAACCAATGAAATAAAAATCAAAAACCTGAAGTGTAACCCTAACTGCTCAATTTTCACCTGATTTTCACCAGTAACTATAACACAAAGAATCCTTTACTTGAAAGTATCCACCCCAAGCGATACTGGGTTTCAGGGGTGCAGGTATATTTAACTCAGAGGTAATTGGACTGACCCTGAGATTGACCCATGAAGATGATGAACCTGACCAATCAGAAAGGTCCTGCAGAAACTATCGATCATATGAAAGTCCGGTCGTGACTGAGAGCCCTCGCAATCATGTGAGAAATAATGTGAAATAAAAATTTAAAAACTAAAATCTGTAATATACAACATCGATTAAGAACAGAATTATTTGAAATTAATGGTGAATCACATACTTGAGGGCACCAGTGGACATTAAGGGGAAGTGCATTTAGGACTGAAGCCAGGAAGCACTTCTTTACTCAAGAAATTGTGGGAATCTGGAACAAACTACTAAGTCATTTTGCTGAAGCAGAAACCTTAACAATCTTTAGGAAGTATCTGGATGAGATATTGGGGCAGCTCAGCTATTAGCTAAACAAACAGGCTTGATGAAATGAGTTGTCTCCTCTCATTCGTCAAATTACTTCTTTTCTTATGAACATGTGACTAATGGTGGACTAGGAACCTTGTTGTGACTTCTGCATTCCAGACTCCTCCCCTTCCACCCCTCCTGATATAAAACCCCCAGAGATGTTTGACTAGAAGATGCCCGAAAATTTAGATCAGATGTCAAGTGATCAAAATGATCATAAGATGCCCAAAAATTTGTACCAGAAAAACCACAGCAGTCGTGACCAAAGGTTAATTTTTGTCGTTTTCCTTCCATGTCTTCCCAGATTCTTTTCATTTCTACAAACCTTAGCTGAATTAAATGGGGCATCCCAGCTGGGATCACAACACTTTTTCTCAGTGTTTTATACTTTATTCACAGTATACAGGGTAGGATTCAAAAGTAATGAGCCTCATTTTGTTCTGACGCGAACGTACCTCACCGCGCGCCCCACTTGCCAGCGACGGCGACGGTGGGTGTTGGCTTCACAACGCAACGGAGCTCCTACCGCTCCGAGCTTTCGGAGTGGTAGGATCGGCCTTGACGGGAACCCCTGTGCGGTAGTGCATTACACGGTGGAATGGAAAGTTCGTTAGAGCAACGGTACGCGTTGAAGACGAAAACCATGCTCATTGCCTTCTTCGGAGTGAAGGGGATCATCCAGTAAGAGTTTGTCCCGCAAGGACAGACCGTGAATGCTGCTTACTACTTGGAAGTCCTGAAAAGGCTGAAAAGAAGCGTCGCACGCAAGCGAAGGGACATCAAGGACAGCTGGAAGCTTCACCACGATAACGCGCCCAGCCACACCGCCTTCATCGTGAGCACCTACCTGGCCCGGGTGAACGTTCCGGTGGTCCCCCAGCCTCCCTACAGTCCGGACGTGTCGCCTTCTAACTTCTTCTTGTTTCCGTGCTTAAAATCAGTGCTGAAAGGAAAACGCTTTGACTCGATCGAGGACATCCAAGCAAATGTCAAGGCAGCCCTTGCAGCCATCCCGGAACAGGCCTACGTGGACGCCTTCGAGTCATGGAAAAGCCGCCTACAAAAGTGTATTGATGCAGGAGGTGCCTATTTTGAAGACTATTAATTAGTTGTACCAATTTGCTCAATAAATTTGTCTTTTTGAACAAAGGCTCATTACTTTTGAATCCTACCCTGTATATACATTAGTTGTTTGTGTATTGCAATTACTTCTATTTGAAGTTGATACTTAAATTTTATTTAAAATAACTAAAGGTTATAACATCCACAATAATTCAAAATATATTTGGAATGTATTATAAATTAGGTATTTAAGACTAGAAGGGCATTGAAGAATATAGTTCTTCTCATGGGTATTTTTTATGATTTGATGGTATTGGGGTCTTTAGCACTTTTTTTCTGGGTAGTATCGAAGAACAGGTTTCAACCATTCATCCACTGTGATGTACATATAAAACATTAAGGGGTGCTGGGGGGTGACCCCCTAGTGTTTAAAAGTTCACTGGTTACTTAAAAATAATGAAAACTTAAGGGGCTTGGCTCAATCTATCAGGGGCTTACACCACCCCTGGTCATTGCCACTGGCCATTCTGGTCAGTTGTTTTATATAAAAAAGAAAATGCTTATTTACCCAAATTGTGCAAAGTTTGACATATTCATAAAAATAAGGGCCAGATAAGAAGCAGTGGTTTCTATTAAATGTCACTTCCAACTTAGATTTGTATACTAAAACATTTAAGTTTCCCACATTTGCAAACACTTTCAAATGTCTGTGCTTCATTTTTCAATTTAAATACAACAGTGTTAAGTCAATGCCACATTGCTAATATTTTGGCTGGACATTCCTTATGCCCTGTCCACCGCCAGCAGAGTCTCCCTTAAATGTCTGTGTGCAGCCCCCTCTCTGGTTGCCTCTGTTCTTTCTGAGGAGTGAAACTGAACACCTGGCCCCAGCTGGTCCCAGAGGTGAACAAAAATGTGAACTCTGTCAACATTCATTGTTTATTGAAAGAATACTTTCCATCCAAGTGTGACCAAAAGCATATTCAGTAATTAGCAAACCATGCGGATGATGGGGTCTCTAATATTTCATTAACAGAGGCAAACTTTCCAGGATGAGGGAGAAACTGGCGAGTAAAGAATAACAACAGCTGCCTGTGAGATTCATTTGATTTTTTTTTTTTTTTTTTTACGTTTTTGTATACAAAGAAATTCCCTGAAAAGTGTTTTCTGGCAAGGGGAAAACATAAAAAGAACGTAAACTCTTAAAACTAACAAAAATTAAAGAAAATCAGAAACCATAGCATGCAGCTTGCTGTCTTTCTAAGGATGGCTCACTTTTCCCACACTTGTGGCAGGTGTGCCCTTTTCTCAGACTCCCCTGCATTTGGCGCTGAAGCTGCTAATATGTAATGCTCGCTGCTACTGCTCCTGTGGCTGACTCGGCCCTGATGTTCTTCCTCTTCTTCCTCTCTTCTATTGCATTAGCAGGAATCAGCACCATTGCAGAGCTGCCCCTCTGAACGGTCATCTGTCCCAGGTACCACTTCTAACTACTTTTAATGGCTCACATCTTTGACAGGATTAGTTGCTCTTCCCTCTTGTTACAGTCAGGTGGATGGTGACAAGAGTACAGCAGCAGAGCTGCACTGCTCAGTCAGGAAAATCCACAGGGGGGCTTTGACACTTCACTGCTGAATGGCAAAACTGACACCCTCGTCATGTTGGTAAGAAGCCAACCAATCATGTTCTACTACCATGGCCCACCATTCTTCCCATCAGGATGGTGCATTGTGTCAGCTGTTTGCAAATTTAAGGCAGAGTCCCCTTTTTTGCTGAGGGCTAAGGTCTGGTGGACTCCATTCACAATGAATGTCATATGCCTTCTGCCAATCATTTGCGTCTTTCTGATTATCCCAAGCAACTATGTGTAGAATCTCCAGATTCCATTGCAAGTCCTGCATTTAATGGGGCCATGGGTTTGTGCCGCTGGCACAGGTGGTGTATTTAAGACCAGGATTACAGAAGTGCACAGCTCTCACCTTAACAAATCGGGAAGCCAGAGGACTTCTGGACAGCAGAACAATAAACCCACTAGTACTTGGGGGTTGATTCGTTGATCCAAGTCCTTCTGCTGCTGTGCTGTAAAGGACCTGGTCATCCAGCTCTTTGTCCTGTTAAATTGATCCACAAGGCTGTTGCGTGGAGCGTTTAGAAGAGTGGTGTGATTTTTGTGGATTTGGAGGAGCCAGCATACCTCCTTCATCAGCACTGACTCGAAATTCCACCCTTAGCCACTGTGCAAGTCTTATGGAGCTCCAAAAACTGCAGAACATCTGCTCAGCAAGCCTCTTAACACAGGTTGTCATGCACGTAACTGGGATTGTTTAATTCTCATGCCAACCAAAAAACAACTCATGGACACAAGATTGTGTTGATTTCCAGCATCTGTATGTGGCACGAAGTGCAGAATATCCACAGTCATTCTCTCCACAGGGACTCCTACCTGAAGGAACAGAAGGGAACAAGTGATTGACGGATGGGGTCCTTGTGACCAGTGCAATCATTAGTTTATTATCTTAACTGTAGCCTGCCTTGGCAGAGACGCCAAAGAACCAGTAGTTGCCAAAAGGGTGTCTTAGGACTGGGTTTTCCTATGTCCTACAGAGTAAAAGTCTATTAGTTTAGCCCCTCTACAGATCATCATGGTATTAGTCATCCTTGAACTTCAACCAGCTTCCTCTTGTGTGCTGCTGGAATCCCACATGGCTGATGCAGCTAGTTAGTGAACTTTCTTTTATATTTGTGGCATTCAACAATGGTTTACTGATGTTTATCAGCCCTGGTACATTGGCTTAAGTTCTCGAGGAATAAAGGTCTTCAGGAAAGAGTATGAGCATTTGAGTGGCTACTTCCAGCTCTGAACTGGGTGATGAAATCATAAACCTGCAGTTTTCCTATTAACCTTACTACCTATCACTTCAGCCTTTGTAATTCATAAGCCAGGTGAGTGACGCATTGTTCATCAACAGGATGAATCAGTTTTGTGTAAAGGTACTGGCCCAGGAGTGCCGCAGAGACAAAACCACTGCCTGGAGTTCACACTGTAGTTTCGTGCTGGTCTGTTTAGGCAGAAACTGTAGTAGCCAGCCAATCTCCCAGTCTTTCCCTCTAATTGAGATAGAGTTCCCCCATTGCCCTGTGTACTGGCATTTGTGTTCAGGGTGAGCAATGCCTTGAGGTCAAGCTGCAATTAAACAAGTGTCAAGGTCAACACCTTGTTGGTATAACACTGTGTCTCTCTCAGGTGCCCACAGGTGCTTTATGCCTCAGTTGTTCAGTGTGTTTAGTGAAACTGCCACATCTGCAAATCTGGATCAAAGATAGTAAGACATCAGACACAGGAAACTGTAGAGCTCCAGAACGTTATTGTGGCCAATCCATATTGCACTGACCACATGACCAAAACTTGCACTCTCTCCACAACAAGTTGTACTTTGCTGGGCTCAGCTTAAGCCCAATAGCCTGGACTACATCAAGCCCATCCCTAAGGTGAGCAAACACTCTGTCAAACTCTGTGACATGCACCAGGAAGTTGTCCAAATAGTCCACAATCATCTAATTGATTATGTCTAACTGTCAGATACATCTGGTAAATCTCCCATGACAGCCAATTTTATTCCTGTGGAGTTGCATGGTGTAGAAGTCTCTCAGCTGTCGTCCTCTTTGTATCAAAGCTACAATTGATGTTACCAAGTCCCAGATTTTAGCCTCAAGATTTTCTAGCAACTCCTTAGAGGAGTCAGATAGATAGATAGATAGATAGATAGATAGATAGATAGATAGATAGATAGATAGATAGATAGAGATACTTTATTAATCCCAATGGGAAATTCACATTCTCCAGCAGCAGCATACTGATACAAAAAATAATATTAAATTAAAGATTGATAATAATGCAGGTAAAAAACAGACAATAACTTTGTATAATGTTAAATGTTAACGTTTACCCCCCAGGGTGGAATTGAAGAGTCGCATATTTTGGGGGAGGAACGATCTCCTCAATTTGTCAGTGGACCAGGACATTTACAGCAGTCTGTCGCTGAAGCTGCTCCTCTGTCTGGAGATGATACTATTTAGTGGATGCAGTGGATTCTCCATAATTGATAGGAGCCTGCTCAGCGCCCGTCGCTCTGCCACAGATGTCAAACTGTCCAGCTCTGTGCCTACAATAGAGCCTGCCTTCCTCACCAGTTTGTCCAGGCGTGAGGCATCTCTCTTCTTTATGCTGCCTCCCCAGCACACCACCGCGTAGAAGAGGGCGCTCGCCAAAACTGACTGATAGAACATCTGCAGCATCTTATTGAAGATGTTGAAGGACACCAGCCTTCTAAGGAAGTATAGTCGGCTCTGTCCTTTCTTGCACAGAGCATCAGTATTGGCAGTCCAGTCTAATTTATCATCCAGCTGCACTCCCAGATATTTATAGGTCTGCACCATCTGCACACAGTCACCTTTGATGATCACGGGGTCCATGAGGGGCCTGGGCCTCCTAAAATCCACCACCAGCTCCTTGGTTTTGCTGGTGTTCAGGTGTAGGTGGTTTGAGTTGCACCATTTAACAAAATCATTGATTAGGTCCCTATACTCCTCCTCCTGCCCATTCCTGATGCAGCCCACGATAGCAGTGTCATCAGCGAACTTTTGCACGTGGCAGGACTCCGAGTTGTATTGGAAGTCCGATGTATATAGGCTGAACAGGACCGGAGAAAGTACAGTCCCTTGTGGCGCTCCTGTGTTGCTGACCACAATGTCAGACGTGCAGTTCCCAAGACGCACATACTGAGGTCTGTCTTTAAGATAGTCCACGATCCATGCCACCAGGTATGAATCAACTCCCATCTCTGTCAGCTTGTACCTAAGGAGCAGAGGTTGGATTGTGTTGAAGGCGCTAGAGAAGTCTAGAAACATAATTCTTACAGCACCACTGCCTCTGTCCAAGTGAGAGAGGGATCGGTGTAGCATGTAGATGATGGCATCCTCCGCTCCCACCTTCTCCTGATATGCAAACTGCAGAGGGTCAAGGGCGTGTTGAACCTGTGGCCTAAGGTGGTGAAGCAGCAGCCTCTCCATGGTCTTCATCACATGTGATGTCAGAGCAACAGGCCAGAAGTCATTCAGCTCACTAGGACGTGATACCTTTGGGACTGAGGTGATGCAAGATGTTTTCCAAAGCCTCGGGACTCTCCCCTGTTCCAGGCTCAGGTTGAAGATGCGCTGTAGAGGACCCCCCAGCTCCGATGCACAGACCTTCAGCAGTCGTGGCGATACTCCATCTGGACCCACTGCTTTGCTGGCATGAAGTCTCCTCAGCTCTCTGCTCACCTGCGCTGTTGTGATTATGGGTGGGGATGTCTCTCCTATGCTGGTATCAGAAGAAGGATGTGTGGAGGGTGCAGTACTCCGAGGTGAGAGTGAGAGTGGGTTAGGGTGGTCAAACCTGTTAAAGAAGTTGTTCATTTGGTTTGCTCTCTTCACGTCTCTCTCGATGGTGGCACCCCGCTTCGAGCTGCAGCCAGTGATGATCTTCATCCCATCCCACGCTTCCTTCATGCTGTTATTCTGCAACTTCTGCTCCAGCTTTCTCCTGTACTGCTCCTTCGCCACCCTGAGCTGAACTCGGAGTTCCTTCTGCACGCGCTTGAGCTCATGCTGATCACCGCTTTTAAAAGCCCTTTTTTTCTGGTTCAAAAGGCCCTTGATGTCACTTGTAATCCATGGCTTGTTGTTAGCATAACAGCGTACAGTTCTTACTGGAACTACAATGTCCATACAGAAGTTGATGTAGTCAGTAGTGCAGTCAACAACCTCCTCAATGTTCTCACTATGTGATCCCTGTCTGTAGTTCCAAAGCAGTCTCTAAGAGCCTGTTCTGCCTCAGGGGACCACTTCCTGAATGAGCGTGTAGTTGTAGGTAGGACCTTCACTCTTGGTTTGTAGTGAGGCTGAAGCAGAACCAGGTTATGATCTGCTTTCCCAAGCGCAGGCAGTGGGGTGGCGCTGTATGCGTCTTTAACGTTTGCATACAGTAAATCAATAGTCTTAATTCCCCGGGTGTTACAGTCCACAAACTGGGAGAATGCAGGTAATGTTTTGTCCAGCGTCACATGGTTAAAGTCTCCAGCGATTAGCACAAGCGCCTCAGGGTGCTGCGTTTGTAACTTAGCAACAGCAGAATGGATGATGTCACTCGCTGTCTCCACGTCCGCTCGAGGAGGAATGTACATAATAACAACAATGACGTGTTCAAACTCTCTGGGCAAGTAATAGGGACGCAAACTTACGGCCAACAGTTCGATGTCCCTGCAGCAAGTGGAGACTTTGACATTAACATGTCCAGAGTTACACCACCGTGTATTAACATAGAGAACGAGTCCTCCTTTGTGCTTCCTGCAGGTACTTGCATCTCTGTCCGCTCTAACTGTGCTAAACCCGGGTAGCTCCACGTTAGCAGCTGGGATGGTGGTAGTTAGCCACATTTCGCAAAAGCACAACAAACTGCATTCTCTGTAGGTTCTGGCATTTTTCACCAGCGCAGCCAGTTCGTCGATCTTATTTGAGATTTATGTTCACATTTCCCAGAATCACAGAAGCCACCGAGGGCCTTCATTTTTTGCTTAGTGCTGGCTCTGCTGCCACGATACCGCATTCTTAACTCGTCGGGTAAATAGGGTACCACACCGGCACTGGCATTTGTTCTCAGTGCTCTAAGTTGAGTACTTGAATAGACGAGCCTCGGCGTGTAAAAATCCATGCCCACGTTGTAAAAGTAAGTGTGTCCAGGGAACGAATCCTCATAAAATAAAGTGATAGGAGTGATCAATAAAAAAGAGTAGAATAAAAGTAGAAAATTAAATAAGTAAAAATAAATAAGTAGAAAAATAAAGTCATACACGGAGCTGCTGAAAAGGCTGCCACTCTCGCCGGCGCCTGAGTCATCTTGTATCTCTGGGGTGCTTGCTACTTTACTGAATCACACCGTAGATCTTCTACTTATCCCACTTCTAAAACCAATTTAGTGCTGGAGGATGCCAGTCATCATTGGATTTGACATGAGCAAGGACTGCTCACTGGAATGGCAACTGTGGCAGGTTTACCCTATTTATAGTGTAGCGGACGGCTGGGGCCCTTGCCTGGCCAGGATACCTCTCCCTTGTATGGACTGGGGGAGCAAGCCTGATCAGGACGGTACCTCCCCCAGAACGCTAGATGGCAGCCCCCCTGGGTTGCAGCGGTGCCTAGGACTCCCGCAGGGCTACATGGGAGTTGGAGTTTGGGGCAGCCCTGTTGGGATCCATGGGTGCCGCCAGGGGGTGCTGTAGCCGCTACTCAGCCCCACAGAGCAGCTCTTCCGCCACACCCGGACTTGCTGCCGGAAATAGGTCGTCAAGCACCTGGAGCACTTCCGGGGGCGTTATAAAAGGAGCCAGCAGCCAAGAGCCAGAGTCGGGACGAGGGAGACAAAGCTTTCTGGGAAGAGTGGAAGAGAAAGAAAATAGAGAAGAAAGAGAAAGTAAAGTGTTATATTGTGCTTGGGACTGTGTTATGTACTCGTGGGAACGGGGAAAACATTCTCCACAAGGGAAGAACAAGAAAATAAAAGCCCTGTATGTTTTGAACTTGTGTCCTGCGTCTGTCTGTGTCAGGGCTGGCCTTTACAATAGGCTTCCTTACAGCTGGCTCTGATGCTGCTCACTTGACTGTGGAATACCCGCCATGTTGCTTACTCAGTGCTGATGTTTCTCTTGCTTCTGTCTTTGTGAGCGTTAGCGCTGTTACAATAATACACATGAACATTTGGTTACTGTAAATTGGCCTGTTTGGTTTCCAGTTCTTGCAACTGTATAATTGGATAAAATTAGTTTGAAAAGCTGTTTGTCATGCTTAGGATTTAGGAATGGATTGTTGGATAAATGCCTTATGCTCTTTGCTGAATGACTAGTGTGGTCATGCGGGGAATGACAACTCAACCTAATAAATGTTAGAGTGCCATCCCGGCTGTCCCCATTTACTTCAATGTCTCTTTACGGAACAAAAAGGGCATTCAATGGTGCAAATAACCAAAGGAAATAACAATATACATCAAAATAGCCTCTCTCTGGCTTGCTTGTCTCTCTCTCTCTCTATGTTTGTTTAGGGAGCTCCGTCTCATCGGTCACTCAGTCAGCTAATGACGCCTCCTTCCAGCCAGCTCAGAATTTATGGGCTAGGAACCGGAGAGGCAGGAGTCAGGTGCCCTGACTGGGCATCTTCTCTGTTCTATGGAGGGAAAAAGAGAGGACATGATCAGCACCAGCGCCTGGTAGGAGACCTGAAGGTGACCATATGATGTGCATGTGTGACAATAATTCTTCTTAATGCATAAGAAGGCAAGAAAAAAAACAACAACACACCATGATCTGTAACTCAAAACAGAAGTCTGACTTAAAAAATATTTTTATTACTTTTTGCAGAAATTTCAAATCCACTTTCTGAAAGTAAAAATGCTCAGCTATTGCAGTAATAAGCATTTTTTATTTCTTGTTTTAATTACAGTGATTGGCAAATATTAAGCTGGTTCTTTTGTCAAGCTTATTTCATCAGCTCCACCAGATCTCCACAAAATGTCTCCATGCATCAACAATATTTTACAAAGTCTTGTCTTCATACTTTTGAAAGGACTGGTCCTGGCTGCGTGTGATTTTACAAAGGAAATAATAGATTTTAGCAAATTACTGGCTGTTTCGAGAACAAATGTCCTTATAGATCAACCATAGAAGATCATCACTTTGCCCATCTTTGTTAACAATAAGGTAAGTGGGGAATTCCCTTTCCTAAATCCTAAATACTATATAAGGGTCAGTAAGAGTCAAGGTTTCCTTACCTGTCATGGGTTCAAAGCAGGGTCCAAGAATGGGAAATCAGGATGTTCATGCAGACTCTTACATCGACTTACTACTGAGTAACCCGAGTAAAGTCTGAGCTTAGGGTGGAAACTGGAGTCTGTGGATTAAACTACTGTGACATTTACAAGATGGTTCCTCATGTGCATGACTTTTTATAAGTAGTAAGTTCAATGTATGAAAAAGCAGTGGGTTGTCATTTAGGATTTAAATAAGTTGAGTCCTCCATATCAACTTCAAAATGTATGACCTTTGGGTGCCAACAAAATGAATTGCTGCACAGTATGTTATCTGTAATGTGCAGATTGTACAGTCTTTCTTTTACTTTTCTTCAATATTAATGAAGCAGTCCATGGTTATCAGTCAGTCAGTCAGGCATTATCCAACTCGCTATTTCCTAACACAGGCTCACAGGGGTCTGCTGGAGACAATCTCAGCCAACACAGGGCGCAAGGCAGGAACAAATCCCCGGGCAGGGCACCAGCCAACCCCAGGTCCAAGGTTACAGTATGTTAACATAAAATGATTAATTAATTGGTAGTGGCAAAAAAATTGCCCCAAGGAAAAGACTGGGTTGATATTTATTACTGTGGGTATACAAGCTATGACATGATGTTCAGCAGAAAGATCTGACTTGAAACTGAAAGAACACGTAAGACAAAAGCACTTCATTCATCTGTATTTTATAAGGTGAGATGAGGAAACAGTACACCAAAAACTGTACATGGTTTAATTTTACTGAACATACTTTTTAAAAATGTAAGGTCAACTACAGAAAAAAATGTTAAATCTTCTTATGTAACTGCTGACAGCAATATAGTGGCCCTGCAAAACACAAAATGTGTAAAAACAAAATGGTGCATGAAGGAATAAAAAAATTAATTTGTGAAATATATATAAAAATAGGTTAGAAAGTTAACATAAAAAATAAGTGCATAGAATGAAAAAAATGATGAATGAAATTAACATAGAAGAGTGTATTAAAGGTTCAAAAATTAATGTCTAGAATTAACTTCAAAACATTAACCAATGATATTAACATCTAGAAATGACTACAGGAAATCAAAACATCAGTGCACAAAATGAGTTCATGAAATTACGGAAAACTCACAACAGAAATGGCTCTCCATCCCTGGGTGCACTCCTGCAGGCCTTCCCCAGATTTTGCTACTGATTTTTCTTGTCAAAGACATTTTAACAAAGCCACTGTCAAGGAACCCATGAAAATCAAACTGTCACCATCTAGACTTTAGTGGCCGTTAGACCGTTTTGCATGTTCCGCTGTGCCAATAGTACAGCTGCTATTTTCCGTTTGTGTCATGCAGTACTAAATTGGAATTTATGCTTTCAAGGAAAATATTCCATTGTGAGTTTTGTTTAATTAAATGCACCAATGTTGTGATGTTCCATGGACTTGCTGTTGATGTTAATTTCATCCACTCCTGTTTATTTCATTCAGTCATTTTTGATGGAAATTTCACACATCTACTTTTTGATATAAGGGTAAATCAAAAAGTAAAGGCACTTTGAAAATTACGTGATAACTGCAACAGGTAGAACCTAATGCAATACAACACTTCCGCAATGGGTTATGGGTAGTTCAAACGCTCACAGCAAAGTGATCTGACGTTACTCTAGTTGAAGCCAAGATCAAATGAACATGGACATTCTGCTACATGATTGCATTATTGTTGAGCAACACACCACACTGATTTTTTTTTTTGGACAGAGGGAGTGAAACCTGCTTATAATCAGCTTACTGATCTGCACAAGCCAACATCCTTCAGTGAATTTCAAAAAGTTTCACTCCCTCTGCCCAAAGAAATCTCACTACGGTGTGTTGTTCAACAGTGGTGCAATACCACAGGGGAGTGTCCATGTTCATTTGACCTTGGCTTCAACTAGACTAATGGAAGAGCACTGCACTGTCTAAGTTTCCACCTTAGAGAATCATGGACGATCATCATTTGGTAATTGAGAAATCTTAGAAACCATTAAAGGAATAATCCATCCAAATATGAAAATTTGTTTATCTTGTATTATTTATTATTATTATTATTATTTGTGAATTTCCCTTTGGGATTAATAAAGTATCTATCTATCTATCTATCTATCTATCTATCTATCTATCTATCTATCTATCTATCTATCTATCTATCTATCTATCTATCTATCTATCACTATGTTGCTTGCAATGATGGCCAAGAAAAATGATAAATGTCATGTTTTTATGGAGAACAGAGATGACAAAGTTCCTGATACAATAGGAAGCGTTGGTCCCCCGAATCAATAGGGACCAATGCTGAACAACAGCTAACATAAAAAAGAAATGTGGACAATCAACAGAGTGAGTGGTGGGTTTTATGCTTGGAGAATCATGGACGATTCTCAGATCAGTGTCAAATAGTTCCCGGCCGATATCGCTATACGTCACCACCATCTGGTGTATGTGAGTCGGATAGCAGGTCAACCTCAAAACACCCTTCCTGCAATACTGATATGATAACTAATATAACTTACACAGTCTCAGCACAATAACCGTGAGAAACAGAGAAACAGACAAGGTGAAAATAACTGTATTAGATTAACCTTATATATAAATAAACTACACCAACATAAATTGCAACAATCAAATTCATGAGTGCACCTCCCTCAACCCACATCCCCACAAATACAGTATGTAAATAACTTAAAAGGAAAAAAAAAAACCTTTGCCTATCCGTTTATACTTTAGAATGGGTTGGCCGACAAGGTCTTTGAGGTGGTCACCTCCATAAGCAAGCAAGGCAATCCTTTCTCTGACCATGGATAGTCAACGTTTGCTGCTTTTTTGTCCCTATTTATCAGTATGTGTTGAAGACATTTTCTCTTGTCTTTTTCCTCCCATTCTTGCCTTTTGCGGTCTTTTTTAACTGTATCCTGGCGTCCTTCCTCCATGACAATCCTTGGAAACCACAGCAACAGACCACGCCCTGAGAAAACTTGCAATGGTACTTAATTCCTTATGTCTTTGAACTGAAAGAATTCGAGGTATTTAAAAATTGATTGAAAGGTCAACTGGTGGGAAGAAAACAAGAGAGAAGCAGGTCAAGTAAGTAGGAGAAAGACGATGGGTGATAGGAGGTGAGAAAGGGAGTGCTGGGTGATAGTTTGATGGCAAGTGCCCAAGCCACCCCATTCAATAGAAAGAGCAGCAGGCTGTAAAGCCAATTTTTGTTTAAATGTAGGACTGTTGTTTTGCTGTTCATTTATACTTGTCTTCTCCCTCCACTTGCCCTTCTCTTGTTTTATTTTTGCTAGTAAAAACACAATTTGTTACCTTTCGACTGTATGTTTAGATTTCTGTCACATCAAGCATTGATTTCTTGTCACACTTAACATACCTGTCAGACAAATAAGTTAGTCTATAAAACAGAGAAGATAGGTTGGTCTACAGAAGTCTAGTCTGCAGAGTGATGTTATGCTGCTCTCATAGCAGATTCACCCGAATTCATGGAGCAGTGCATCTGATCAGGGACACCTCCCAGGCAGTCCTGGCATGCTAGTAAGATAAAGGATTAAATACTGTACCTTATCATTTATTGTTTGGCAAGGAAAGCAGTCATAGTTCTTTAGAATGTAACTGTGTCTATTTATCCTAAATTGTTCTTTCAGGAACATGCAACCTTCTACAATATCTTCACAAATGCTGTTCACCATCATATTTTAGAAATTTCTGTGCCTATCGTTCAGCTTGCATTAATTTATTGTACTGTGACAAAGACAGAAGAAATGTGACCTAGCACTGCACTCAATAGATGAATTCCAGTCTTATTTAAAAGAATCTATAAGTAAATATTCCTTGTGCTGCTGTTTTCCATCTTAGTTTGCATATTTATTCATCTGTCTTTGATTTAGAATGAAAAACTCCAGTTTCAATAACATCTTGGGACACACACATAAGAGACCAAAAAGACCTTACTGATTAATCACTTTCAGTGTTACAAATTATGAAGATTTATTACAGGTGAAGTTTTTATTACTTTCTTAGATTTTTATTCCAGCAATAATGCAGGTCATTTTTGTCTAAGCACTTACTGAATTTATGTCCTAGTGTGGTTACATGATATATAGTGCAACAAGTCTTGTTATTATCAAAGTTTTAGCAATCTTTAGCTGTTGTGACTGACTTCAAGAAGCGTTATTTAAAATATTCATAAAGATACACCCTGACAATGCTCCAAGTTTTAGGCACTATTTCCCATAATTGAATAATTAAATGTACAGTAAGGCACAAGCTAACCCTGGACATGGAAATTACTCAACTGTAGGGCAAAACTTGAACTGAGAAACTGTTGCAAAAAAAGCAATATTAAAAACATAAAATGCTATATTCAAATATTGGGAAATGGTGTACTGAAGTCATTGGTTTATAACATATAGTGCTCATGAGTTTTTGCAGAACACTTTATGACTGGTTCACCCTGGGAGATGCTAAATAGTGTAAAGTGTTTTTAAGGCTGATTCATAATCTCAAGAGTGTAATCAAAACAGGCAGTCCACAGTGTTAACAATTATCAAAAAGTGAACAAGGCCAGTTGTAAGAAGTCATATCGAGACTCATCGTCATCATTATTCAATGTTAATTTTTTGCTTCAATTTATTTCAGGGATCTGCAGACCTGATGCTGGCCAGTAAACTGGCACTGGTCTGGATAAGAACCTACTCAGTAAGCTGGTAAGGTGTGCAGATGATAGGTGGAAGGACAGATGATGCAGAAGCAGCTAATTTGTAACAGATTGATCTGGACAGTATGCGGGACTGGGGAGTTTCATGACAGATGAAACTTAATGTAAATAAATGTAAAGAATTACACATTGGAAGTAAAAATGTTAAGATTTGAATACACAGTGAAAGGTCTAAAATTTGAAAGTACATCTTACGAGAAGGAGTTAGGAGAATAGTGGACTTATGATTATCTACATTGGGAGAGTGTACAGGAGAGATCAGGAAAGTTAATAGGATGTTTGGTTATATAGTCTGAATTGTGGAGTACAATTCAAGGGAGGTTAGACTTAAGTCATAAAACTCAGTGGTGAGACCTCACAGTTTTAGTCTCTAGACTAAAAAAAAAAAGGCAAAGCAGAACTACAGAAGGTCCAGAGAAGATCATCTAAGCTGATTCCAGGATTGAGAGGAATGAACTATGAGGAGAGACTGAAGGAGTTGAACGTTTTCAGTTTAAGCAACTAAAGATTAAGCGGTAGATCATCAAAGTGTTTAACACTATGAAAGGAATTAGTATAGCTGATCCCAGTTATTACTTTAAAATACACTCTTCAACAATAATACGGGGACACACTTGGAAATTTGTTAAGGGCAGAAGTTGCACAAATGTTCACACAAAGAACCATTGCTACATGGAATAAATCAGGGTTGTCCAACTCCAATACTTGAGCGCTACTGCATCTGCAGATTTTCATTCTAACCGTTTTCTTAATTAGTGGACAATTTTTGCTACTAATTGACTTCTTTTGCCTTAACTATAAATCAATTTTCTTTTTAAGACTCAAACCCCTTGATTTTTCTTTTTTCCTTGTAACCACAAAGGAGCACCACTGAGCCCCAAACCCCAGACACAATTTGACCCAACACATTTACAGGTTTAAAATAAGGGAGTTTTATTTCCATTGACCACCTTTTACAATTCACACAGCCACAAACACCACACTATTACTTTAATAAACATCTTGGTTTCCTTTCCAGTTTCCTTCTCCAGTTGAGAGTTGCTGGTTTTCAAGTAAGACCCAGCTTCTGGTGTCACTGCACTTGTCACATGGAAACCAGTGTTGTCCTCCTTCTGACAGCACCCAAGGGCTCCAAAAGTGCTGCACTTCCACATTCCAATTCCCATGCAACCCTGCAGGTGTCCTGATTGGGATCGGCCTGGAGGAACACTGCCACCCTGTGTGAGGGCGTATGAACTGCTCCCACTATCCAACTTCATCCAGTACATTCTAATGAATGTACCTCGATCCCAGCTGGGACGAAGACTTACAGGGCATTCTTTCCAGGTTGTGTCGCCACTCCATTCCATTATGGCCTCCTGGCCAGGCTAGAAAGCAGTCTTCATCCCAGCCAGGATGCCCATCTGTCCTCCGTGGCACTTACATTCTTAAATAGCAATCAAGCATAATGAGATGCAAAGTGAGCTGACAGATGACCAGCTATCCTGTGTTCATCATGCAATACTGGAAAATAAAAAATGGACAGTCTGAGAAATATCAGTCTCCTCAGGTCCATAAAACTTTATCATTGTGCCCTCAGAAAAAAGAAAATCAACAGCTTTGGAAATGTCTTCTGTGGCCGAATGAGAGCACCAAGAAGCCATAGAATGAAATGACTGGTTTAATTAACAACAAGAATCGGGATTTGCGCAAAATCAGTTAGAGTTTGAAGACCCAACTTATCTAATTGTTTGTTGGCTTACTTCACATCTCAATATTGTTTGACTGCCCAGTTGAGTAAAAAAGAAACAATTCAGGGGCCTGACTCTCCAAAAGCAAGTCAATTAATATGAAGGGTGTGGTGGAACACCCAGAGTGTGGAAGGACTGGAGTGAGTGTATTTTTGGGAAAGTTTCTCCCTTGGGCCCACAGAGGGCAGCCCCCTTGGTTTCCAGCAGGGCCACAGGTCATGAGCATGGGAGCTCAACCCTGTTGGAACCCGTGGCCACTGCCAGTGGGCGCATGGACCTTTCCAGGGCCTTATTTGGAAGAAGCTTGTTGGGCACCTGGAGTCCTTCCGGGTGCCCTATAAAAAGGGGCCAGTCCTACATTCAGGTGCCACAGTCGGGAGGAAAAGAACAATGCCTGAGGAGGAATGGAGGGAGAAGGACTGGCGGCAAGAAGGGACTGTGTATTGGTGTGTTGGTGCTGGTGATTGTGCACTTTAAAACTGTAAATAAACCGGGTGTTGTGTTGAACCTGTGTCCTGCCTGTGTGTGTACGGTGGCTGTATGCGCCCTGGTGGCTCATAAGATAAGATGTGAATTTAGTGGAGGAGACTGCATACTAATTAGGAACATGGCAAGAAGGAAAACCTGTAACTGCTGTGGTCCGCCAGGACTGGTGTTGGACAGCCGTGATATAAATTACAAAGTAGTGTGGGGGAGAGTTGGACTTTAGGGACCTTTAAATCTCGACTTGATGTTAGTTTGAACAAACTGTATGAATTGGGTGAATGGCCCTTTCTCATCATAATTGTTGTAGACTAGTAATATTTAAAATGCTAAAAGGAGTTAGTTAGGTGGGCACCATCTGTTACTTTATGTGTTGTCCAACTAGAATACAAATTAAGAATTAATTTCCGTGCACATTACTACACAAAGAGAGCCACTGATGCAGAGAATGAGTTGTCAGAAAGTACAGTAAACAGCAGCAGTGTGACCTGATGATTTTGAATAAAGATTGATTTGCTGTGTTAGGCAGACAGGCCTGCGCCTGTCAAACACTGATCTTACGTTCTAATAGTTCTAATCCACTCAATGGTCTGTAGGGTTAGCTGGCTTGATTGTGCTCTTGCATTGCTTCTCTGTTTCGGCCATTCTGGGAGCCTTTCCTTAGCTCACTCGTTCTCTGATTGCAGACAGGCCTTTGAACCCTCAGCCTTTTCTTTGGTCTAAAGCCACAACACCCTTGCTGCCTCTTGAGCTCTAGCATGGTGGGTTTTTCTTCTAGATTACCGTGTGTCTATCATGGAAGGCGCATGTCATTTCTTCATTTTTTTTTTTTTACACATCACCAATTTCCTCAGGATGCAATGAAAGATATGATTAGTTTTAAGGAGTAAAGGTCCTTGTACTATTTTGGGAAGTGATCAGTTTAAGTATTCAGATGTAACAGGATTTGTAATTACTTGTCTCAGCAGGATGTTAATTTTTTTTTTTTTTTACATTTCATGAAAAAGACAAGGCTGATGTGAAATATTCTTTCAAATCTGAACAAAGCCGCAAGAGGGAAAATTGCTTACTGCTTTAAATCTCGCAGTAGGCTTCAATGATACTTATTTCACAAAAGTATTTCATATGTTGCTGACATTCTCTGTACAAAGCATTTCCTTTAATGAATTGTGACATTTTCCTAAAATAAGGTTTGCCTGTAAGAACTTGAAAGAATAAGAGGTAAGACAAAGTCGAAAGTCAGGTTTTGCAAGTTACAGAAATAAGGAAACTTAAATAATTTAAGACCATACTTAAAATATAGAATTGTAGTGTGTAGCTTTGTGCAATTGTTGGATGGATGCACAATATCTCCATCCGTCCATCCATCCATCTATCTGTCCAATGATTATCAAACTTTAATCCATTTTGTGTTAAGCATATACTGAAAGCTTCAGGTGCAAGGCAGGATCCAACTTACATGAGTTTGTTACAGGGCACCATCACACACAGCAGCCAATTTCCCATCACGAAGTATCTAAACGTGTAAAATATGCCATTGGGATACGGGAGAAAAACCAGAACTGCTCTGAGGCTGTGAGGGAGCAGCACAAACCACAGTGCAGCCATACACTTCATATCTTTATATATAATACGCTACCGTGGCTGTTCGTTTGTCTGTCCAGGATTTTAAATCACCTGTAGCTCGCAAACCGTTTGACCTATTGATCTGAAATTTGATTCACATATACTAAGTGATGTCTGCTATCCGCGTTCGGGGTGATGATTGACCTCCAAGGTTATTCCTCTTTTTATTTTGTTGTAGAATCAATTCTCGGCAGCAGCCAGCAGCATTCTCATCCCTACCACCATTGCCATCACTTCCCCTTCCTCTTCATATCTTAAATCATTCTTGATGCAGATTGAAGACTCAAGTGCCAGCTTAAGTGAAAAATTAAAGAAAACATACTAAGTAATTGCAACACAAACACTGACTTTATCAGTTTTAACACAAAAAGACACTGACGAAAGAAGAGAATAAGCGGGCCGTTAGAGTTGAGAAAAGAAGAGCAGCAAGCGCATCAACCTCTGAGCAAATGAATGCTAAACGTACAGAGAAAAGAGTATTCACTGCACATTATCGTTATAGCAGTGTGCCATTACTGGTAATTATATAATTAACAATGATCTATTCCAGAAACCTGGTGATTTATAGTAATTTTATTTGAAATAAAGTTACAGGATGTTCATTTTGCTTTTCTCATTATTACACACAACATAATTTTCTGTCAATCATTCCTTTATTTCCTTAACCTACTTAATCACAGGCGCCACGGTTTGCATCTTCTACTCCTCGTGATGTAATGGCTGTGAGCACAGAAAAAGTCTGGTGAAAGGGAAGAGGAACTCTTGAGCTCTCAGAGAATATTTTTCTTTTTTTCCTTGGGTAAAGACTGTAAATGAGACAAAAACATGCCCCAGAAGAACTCAGCGTGGGCAGGACACCAGGAGTGCCAGTGCAGCCGTGCTGCCATGTCATTTCTGATCACATGACCTGGAGATTGCTCTTACAAAAGGATGGTTGTAAATTCAAGAGTCAGTTCACCTCCAGCTAGCCAAACAGATGGAGCTCCACCGTGCTGTGGGCATCTAAACTGCTTCAGAAGAAGCCTTTGTGCTCTAAGGTTAGGAAGGTTCTAGTGCCCGAGTAGTGAACTCTTACCAGAACTGTCTGTTTTATAATTAAATGGATTCAAAAGTAATGAGCCTTTGTTCAAAAAGACAAATTTATTGAGCAAATCGGTACAACTAATTAATTGTCTTCAAAATAGGCACCTCCTGCATCAATACACTTTTGTAGGCGGCTTTTCCATGACTCGAAGGCGTCCACGTAGGCCTGTTCCGGGATGGCTGCAAGGGCTGCCTTGACATTTGCTTGGATGTCCTCAATCGAGTCGAAGCTTTTTCCTTTCAGCGCTGATTTTAAGCGCGGAACCAAGAAGAAATCAGAAGGCGACACGTCCGGACTGTAGGGAGGCTGGGGGACCACCGGGACGTTCACCCGGGCCAGGTAGGTGCTCACGATGAAGGCGGTGTGGCTGGGCGCGTTATCGTGGTGAAGCTTCCAGCTGTCCTTGATGTCCCTTCGCTTGCGCGCGACGCTTCTTTTCAGGACTTCCAAGTAGTAAGCAGCATTCACGGTCTGTCCTTGCGGGACAAACTTGTAGTGGATGATCCCCTTCACTCCGAAGAAGGCAATGAGCATGGTCTTCGTCTTCAACGCATACCGTTGCTCTAACGAACTTTCCATTCCGCCGTGTAATGCACTACCACACAGGGGTTCCCGTCAAGGCCGATCCTACGGAGCAGTAGGAGCTCCGTTGCGTTGTGAAGCCAACACCCACCGTCGCCGTTGCTGGCAAGTGGGGCGCGCGGCAAGGTACGTTCGCGTCAGAACAAAATGAGGCTCATTACTTTTGAATCCTACCCTGTAAGATTACAAACTTTGAAAAAACAATTAAGTATTTTATTGTTTCACAAAGAGCCTTCATTTATATAATCTTTACAAGTCAAAGGCAGTTACCGGTGAATCCAGTCATCCTCAACGTTTTTTGCATTTAGTCGTCAGGACGAACTCTGTGCGCATCACTGTGTGCTCATCCAGAGGTAAAATCCATATAATGTAGCAAAGAGCAATAAGGAACACAGTAGTTTTGGACCTCACAAGCAAAAGAAAAGCTCATCTGTCTGATGTCTCCTGTTTTACATACCATGACAGAATGGGAAAAAAAAGGGGCTCAGATTGCAAGTGAACTCTTCATAACTGTTAACCCTTTGTGCAGCACCAGCTCTTTCAGGTACAACTGTGCTGGAAAGTTCTCAGACAATCATCTAATTTAACATACCCCGTGGTTTTCAGTTGTTTAAACTGACACCATCTGGCAACGAGACCAGCAACTGTGTTCGGCAAGTCTGACGTACCCTACAACAAGAAGTTACGTAATGTGACATCAGCTTGAGGGGTGCTATGTTTAGACCCAGTGAAAATAGCAGAGATGGTCCAAGTTGATGAAGTAAAATAAAAGAGTGAAAGGTTTTTAAATAATTTAGCTGTTTATTATGATCAAATGATGTTATTCTGTTCCTATATGTTTATCCCCTTGCTATTTAACCTCATATATGCCATGTGGTGTTTGGCTTGAGCTCTACAGTATTACAATTGTCAGCTTTGCTTTTATATATTTGGTTTTCAATGATGTCAATGTCATGGCAGGTAGTGTCCCTGCTTTTCATAGCTGAAGTGCTTTTAATGAAAAGGGGGCAGGTTCTCTAAATCATGATGACTGACAAAGTGTGATCATTTTTTTTCCCAATACAGTAAGTGTCCTTTTTTTTTTCTCGTAGTGTTGTTAATTTAAGCTAACTGTAATTGTGACAGGGCCCATACCCAGCACCCACAAAATGAACTAAAGGGTGTAGAAAATAAAGAAATGACAATGCATCTTCTTTTCCATTAGAACAGCAAACCCTCCCGTTGGTACCTCAAGCTGCACATATGGTTCAGATATATAATTAATACACTGACTTAGGAACTTTCTAAATAATAAAAATAATACAAAATAAAGAAATACATCAATATAGTGGCCCCCTTTAACTTTCTGGGAAATCCGTGCCCACTGTGTTCACCTGTGCAATAAGTAATGTTTGTCCAGAGATTGTTTGTAACATCACGTCCATGTCAGGAGATCCACTAGATGGCCCCCCCACTCTCGATCTGTGACACCTAAACAAGATGCCTCCCACCTGTTTGGCTCAGCTCTTGCCAGTTTGGTCTCCCATCTGCTGCTGCTGCCACATAAAACAAAAAGCCTGCCCAGTTGAGCATTTTATGTCCCTAATTAGTGCTTGCTGCCACAATTTGTTAAGCACAGGCTAATTAGGGTCATTTCATACTTTTAATGTAGCATTAGGAGGCTAAACTGCAGCTCCTGCGTCTCCCTCTAACTATGCTGATTTTTCGTGAAGGTGGCATCCCAGGGGGCATCCCAAGGTGGCCTATATGAGGGGCGATGGAGACAAGACAGGAAATCACACTTAATGGGGTACTCCTCAGTCACGGGGATGACGTGGAACAAATGGAATAAAAGACTGCATAAGACCACGCTGTAGAAGGACAAAAAATGTGCATTGGAAATGTGAACAAAACTTTTTAAGTGTTTAAAAAATAGCAGAATTAAGGTGTGGTGTGTGCAGAAGTTAATTCTGAAAAAAGTCTTCACTATGGATAAGAATGTTGAACATGTGTAAAGGTGTTGTCCTTTATTCTCTGTTATCTGTGGATGAAACACCAAACAGTGGATGGGCTTTCATTTTTAATTTTGGAAAAGTGACGCATAATTATTAAAATGCATTGAACCTCGGGGGTCTTACACTGGACACCTGCATTCAGCACTCCTTTTTACACCTTTAATGTTTCTCAGTTTTTCATTTTTTACGATACTTTGTACAGCTGTCCTTCAAGATGCTTTAAAGTTTGGTGGGAATGCCAAAAAAGGAAAACAATGCATGCACTTTTTCTGGCTAAATTCTTCTGCTTCTGAACTGATCCTCATCTTGTGTTTTTGTTTGTATTCCACAGCCGCCTGTGAGGCTGGAAGGAATGTGGATACGATGAGAACAAATGCCTCAATGTTTCTTGGATAAGGTGTAAAAATAAAAAATTGGGAGTGGTCTCCCCTAGACTTTCTCGTATGGGGATAGATATTTGAGGAGTAAACCGCAAGACAATGGTTATATTTTTATATTATATACATTAAAGAACCATCAACAACAAATCAAATTAAATTAATAATATATTGAGCAATTGTTATAAAAGTAAAGTTGAATGAAACTGACTGAATAATAAAGTACCGCTTCTGTTTAGCTGAAATAGCTCAAAAGTTGATAGAAATTTACACTTTGAACCTAATACTTGTATACAAAATTTGTTGACCTAATTGAAAGCGTACTCAAGTTATCATGTTTACATACACGCACAGACAAACACACAGACATAATTCCAAAAATGGTATTTTCGGACTCAAGGAGGTCAAAAATGTTAAGATTCATCAAAATCTCGAAATGGAATTTTTGGAGGACTCTAATACTATCCCTATACTTCATATACGAGAAAGTCAGGGAGGTCTAAAATGTCGACATTCATCAAAATCTCGACATCGAATTTTTGGACGATTCCAATACTTTCTTTATTCTTTGTATATGAGACAGTGAAAAGGAATCGCTTAGTCCCATTTATGTTTGGTAGAATGCACAGAAGACCTTGGGTGCTCTTTCAGTTTTATTTTCTCCAGGATAAAAGTCAAGATTACAAGTCAGTCCTTGGCCATCTGACCATAGCATCGCACTTATTTTGATAAAAATTAGTGACTTAAAAATGAATTTAGCAGTGTTACTCTCTACTTCATCTTGCACGTGTTTATCTGTACAGTACATGGGTATTTATTTATTCTCATTTATTATTTTTGGTATTTATTTATAGTATATATATTTATTTATTTACAGTATATGCATATTTCTTTCAAATCTAATATTTTACTTTTTGCTTGCTATTTTTTCTTTAACTTCTTGTAAAGCACTTTGAGTTTCACTTCATGTTTTGTATGAAAATGTGCCAAAGAAATAAATGTTGCTCTTGTTTACCTTTGGCTGGGTTCTGTCCTTATGAGTTTTTTTGGTTTCAAAGGCATCTGAATAAAAGTGGTATGAAATAAATCCGTACAAGATCTGCATTTGTTGTTGCAAAACTTCCTTTAAGACTTAAACAAAAAAAAAAAATTAAACAAGTAAATGATTTGTGATGGGCGGCACGGTGGCGCAGTGGGTAGCGCTGCTGCCTCGCAGTTGGGAGATCTGGGGACCTGGGTTCGCTTCCCGGGTCCTCTCTGCGTGGAGTTTGCATGTTCTCCCCGTGTCTGCGTGGGTTTCCTCCGGGCGCTCCGGTTTCCTCCCACAGTCCAAAGACATGCAGGTTAGGTGGATTGGCGATTCTAAATTGGCCCTAGTGTGTGCTTGGTGTTTGGGTGTGTTTGTGTGTGTCCTGCGGTGGGTTGGCACCCTGCCCAGGATTGGTTCCCTGCCTTGTGCCCTGTGTTGGCTGGGATTGGCTCCAGAAGACCCCCATGACCCTGTGTTCGGATTCAGCGGGTTGGAAAATGGATGGATGGATGATTTGTGATAGTTCAATAATTGTTGACAGCCAAGCAGTTCTGCTTCTGTGCAGGTTAAGGCCAATCTGCAACGCATCATCAAGGCCTGTGAACGGATGATAGGCTGTAACTTACCGCACATTAAAGTCCTAAATGAGTCCAGGGTAATGGAGAGGGCTGCAAATATCATTGCTGATCCAACTCACCCAGGGTATCACCTGCTCCAAAGACTTTACAACAGCAACATTTATTTATATAGCACATTTTCATACAAATGGTGTAGCTCAAAGTGCTTTGCAAGATGAAGAAAGAAAATTTTATTAAAAATAAAAATAACTTTAGGCAATACTAAGTAACAAACAATAAAGTAAGGTCCGATGGCTGGGAGAACTCCAATGGGCTGGAGAAAAAAAAAACAATATCTACGGAGGATCTGACGCCACGAGACCACCCAGCTGCTACTGGGCATTCTACCTGACATCAGTGATCTCAATCAGTCCTCATGGTATTCAGGCTTCACATGGAAGAACTGGATGATGTGGATTTCTGGCCTTTAATCCATCCATGTAGGGACATCACGGTGCTTTGATCGGGAGGTGGTGGCACAGAAAACCACCACAGACAAACCGGATAAATAACAGCCAAGAAAAGTAGAGGTTAGTATGGATTGCAGAGCCTTGATAAAAATGATAATTCAATGCATATATAGTTTATCAGGGTTACACTAAAATGAGAAAGCCATGTTAAGATAATGGGTTTTTAGCAGTTTTTTAAAGTGCTCCACTGTATTAGCCTGGGGAATTTCTATCAGTATGCTATTCCAGATTTAGATGCATAGCAGCAGAAGGCCGCCTCACTACTTCTTTTAAGTTTAGCTCTTGGAATTATAAGCACTCCAGCAAACGTCTCGTGCAGTGAAAGCTGAAACAAACTGTCACCTAAACACCTAAACAGTTATTTTTTCCACATGCATATATTCTGACTGGGCGGCACAGTGGTGCAGCTGTATCGCAATTAGGAGACCCGGGTTCGCTTCCTGGGTCCTCCCTGCGTGAAGTTTGCATGTTCTCCCCATGTCTGCATGGGTTTCCTCTGGGTACTCTGGTTTACTCCCACAGTCCAAAGACATGCAGTTTAGGTGGATTGGCGATCTTAAATTGTCCCTAGTGTGTGCTTGGTGTGTGGGTGTGTGTGCCCTGTGGTGGGCTGGCACCCTGCCCGGGGTTTGTTTCCTGCCTTGCGCCCTGTGTTGGCTGGGATTGGCTCCAGCAGAACCCCATGACCCTGTAGTCAGGATATAGCGGGTTGGATAATGGATGGATGGATATAGTCTGACTAATCAGGTCTGATCTTTTCAATACTACTTAGCTCTTCATTTTTTGTATTGCTCTTGTGCGCTGCATTATATTTTATCTTCTTACATTTTTATTTTGTCTTCTGTGTTGTCCTTGTTGCACCAATGCTATCAAGACAAATTCCAAGCACACACTGTGTATCGTAAGTGAATTCTAATTCTGGTGTAAGATTTTATCACTCCAGCTGCTGGCACAACATGTTTCATTTACGAGCACTAAAGCAGATAATGCGAGGCAGCACGTGTTGTACTCTGCATTGAAGAATGTCTCCTTTCCTGTCACATCTTCCTTTTGTCAGAATCCATCCGATTCTTAAATACTTTCAGCTAAACTCAAGACACCCAGACTTCTGTACATCCTCACATGAGTTTCTTTCAATTGTTTTTCTATTTTAAAGTCAGTATATATTTTGGAATTTTGTTGTCACGTTTTAAGATGTATGATCATGCAGATTTTATACAGCAGACAACTAAGTAGAAACAATAAACTCTTGGGAATCATATGAGTTCTCCATCTGGGAAGCCGTTTACTCAGGATGGTCAAAGGAATATCAAGTTTGACGTTTGCTCACACATGTCCTCCTCTTTGGCAGTTTATTGTCATCAGGAATTTGGTCGAGACATGTAAGGGCAGCTGATAGACCAGTGCAGTCTTGTAGGTAAGCATCAGAGCGTTGGCACTGACCTGTTTGTAAATGAATAGCAGATTTTGAATCTTACAGGCGATTCTGACCTCAGGCTGTGTGCTGGAGTCAACAGGTAGTCAACTACTTGTTTTTGTGTGAAACACGACTATATTAGCTTCATTTTGATCTTGGAGTCTAAACACTAAAGACAGACATCCGATTTTAATATCTCACAATAACAGATAATGAGGGACTTAGGTGATGTTCAGAATGTGGAAAAATGGTGGGGTTACTGCAGCTGAGATGTTTAACGTTACATTGAAACTGCTGTCATGTAAAACACCAAAGCTTATCACAAAAGATGAGAAGAGCATTTGATAGAATCCGATATTTAATAAAAAAAAAAAAATCCGGTTCCTGAGTTTCTGCTTTAAATTCCATAAGATGCAGTACTGTGTTGTTATCATTAAGGATGAAAACGGCTTGTTTCAGCTAAGCACTAATGCTATATGCAGTAGGTAGATACTGAGGATGACTGTGGTTTTTATATAAAGCACACTGCCCCTCTACTTTAAAAAGTGTTTAATATTTGTATATTACTACTGCTTTCTTGCATAACTCCATTTATTCTGAAAATCATGGAAAGAATTAGTCGTAATGGTGAAAGAAAAGATTCACCTGGACTGCCACCACTTACATGAGGACAGCTTATAATAATGGCGTCAAGGGCAAGTGAATAGCTTTATCACCCTAAACCAAATCTCATTACGGGAAACTCACAGAGTTTGACAACTGCTATAGAAATGTATGCAGGGTCATGAAGCCACTTACATGTGAAATTATTCCATTTTCAATCCCTCGGGTAAAAATAAAGCTGCAGTTAACATTTTCACCAGATTCCTGCCCAAAATAGCTGATAAGCATACACACCATCTGAAAAACAGACCCCGAAACACGATATTATAATGAAATTAGCCACGTTAATTTCTATTGCCGCTTTAATCAGCGAGATGAAAATGAGCCCAGTAGAGGCCTGTCAGTTGACTATAATGGTAGTAATGAGAATTGAATCAGTCAGGGGATACCAGCTAGACAGAGTGTCATTTTAGAACCCAACTGCATTTGACCTGTTCACTTAATCAAAGGCCCACTCTTCTGACAGTCATGACGCATTCATCAAAGCTCAATGGGACTTTATGCACACAATTTCCATATCAAAGGTTTAGTAAAGGTTTCTGTGATATTCATAGAAGATTAGGCTTTGACAGATTTTTCAATTCTAACAAACATGCCAAAATGAAGCACTATTTAAAGTGACAGCAAAATATTCAGAAGACTGTGGTAATCTCCATATTTGCCCTATTTGTGCAAAGATCCTGAATTGGAACTGCTTCTATTTTAAAGCAGATGGAAACAAAGGAAAGGTTAACTTTGTTGCCAACGGCTATCTAAAGGAGTGGGAGACTGCAGTTGAAAATAAAATTGTTTATATAGCAAAGAAATGATCCCATGACTTTGGCAAAACTTCAATAGCCGCCTAAATGCTTGATAACAATATTATAGTAATAATGCCAGGGAATCTGGCTAACAAAAATAGCAAAGAGACCCAAAAAGGAGACCGGCCTTTTTTACACGCTGTGTCTGAGTGTTGCGGGTTAGCATAGACCACAGCTATCTTCAATCTTGCCATATCGATGCAGATTTTCATATGCTGCCTTGGAATGAGTAATGTGTATTTAGGCTGGAAAGTCTGCTAAGAGACTAATAGCATCAAAGTTAATGCAGAAGCAAACTGAAATACTCCAGAGTCCACTGAAATTTATTAATGTTACTAGCAAAATACCCATGCTTCGCAGCGGTGAAGTACTGCCTTAAAATTGTTATTAAGA